>NC_056744.1:697404127-697704127 GCF_019279795.1 Protopterus annectens
CAAAGGTGGAAATATATCAACATTCATTAAAGCCAAGTACTCCTTGAGACTGGTCAAACAATATGACTCTCTCGAACTACTCCATGTACTATTAACTATAGGAAAAAATACCCTACCGCAACATTGCTAGCTATAGGTCCCCCACCATGAACCAAGAAAAGCACATCACTTACCTAGACTTACTCGAATCACTCACCATAAAGCCAGACAGCTTGGTCATGGGAGATTTCAACTATCCTTCCATCAACTAGGTGACATACACAAGCACAAACATGCGTACCTAAACTCTGTTCTGGAAAGGATACTCTGCACCCCCACAAGGGGCTCAAAATTTCCTAGACATGGGGGTTCACTGCACTCTTCCCCCCCTATGTGGTAAGGTTGAACCATTTATCAGTCTCATTTGAAGTAAGTATTGGACTTAACACCACCACAAGAGGAAAATAACTAAAAATGTTTCCAAAGCAAACTACAACCTACTAAGCAATGGCATAAAAAGTTTCAAACCCCACTGTAATCATAGACAACAATGAGTTCTATGCAGAGGTGGGTACAAATGCCTTGTATAAACACCTATGCGACTGTATAGACTTGGCTATACCTGTCTGAATCAAAACCAGGTCCTCCCATAAAAACAAGCCACCCTGGTGGTAGTCAAGTAAAAATAGGTTATATAACAAAAGGAAGAAACTGATGTCTAAGAACAAGAGGGAACTGACTCAGCAGAGGAAGAATTCCCTCCACAGCATGAGCAAACAAATCAGAAATCTTGTAAAGTCCCCTAAATCTAATTTTGAAGCTAAAATAGTATCTCTAGCTAAAAATAATCATAAGGCATTATTTAACTATGTCCAAAATCTAAAAGGGAATGCCCAGCTATGTGCTGAACTGGTAATGCATAGCACCACTCATACTATACTGAAGAAAACTACCAACTTGCTAGCTGACAGATTTAGCGCAAACTTAACGCCCTTGTCTCTACCAGCCATACCCCAAAGTATACCTGCCACCAGTCCTCTGCCTAATATATCTAGAGATCAGGTCATATCTGCACTCTCCAAGGCCAAAAACATGGCCTCCATGGGACCAGATAACATCCCAGGTTGCTTACTAACCAATCTAAAACAGGACCTAGCAGACCCACTTGACACTCTCTGTAACCATAGGCTGAGAACTGGATTTGTTCCAGTAGAGTGGTGAACAGCAACAGTAATCCCTGTGTACAAAGGTGGGGCCATCAACCTACCCTTGGAACTATAAACGCATAAGTCTAACCAGCCTCATGTGCAAGGCTATTAAAATAATCATCATGTACCTCATCAACAAGGACATAGGTGACCTACAAACTCTAGACCCAACCCAGTCTGGGTTCATTAAGGGTAAATCTTGCTTGTTAAACCTAATAGACTCCTTTGAGAAAGTCACCAAAACCCTGGGAGAAGATAAGACTGCGCATACCACCTATCTTGACATAGCAAAGGCTTTTTACACAATCCCTCACTCAGATATCATTGAGAAACTCTCCCAGCTGGAGATTAACTCTTACATCACTAGATGGGTAGCCAATTGGCTCACAGACAGAACATATACTGTCTTAGTTGGTGACTTCACCTCTACCAGTAGACCAGTCACCAGTGGCATACCAAAAGGATCTGTGCTGGGCCCTTTACTGTTTGGAATCTATTTCTCAGAAGTCCAAGCTAAAGTAGATGGCCTTTGACTGATCAAGTTCACTGATGATTGTTAATTGGGTACAATCACTGAGTCTTCCAATAATGTTAACATATTACAGAAGGGGCTAATAGAGACAAATGATTGGTGCCAAAGCTATGGACTAAAACTAAATGCAAAAAAGTCCACTGTTATCCCCTTTGGCAAAGTAAAATTCCCTGCTAATTACACTATTGACAGCACCCTCCTAAGTTCAAACCCAGTGGTACAAGATTTCGGAACACTACATTTCATGTCTCATAAGTAAGGGTACTGTATCCAGGTCTAAGGATGTTATAACTTTATTGTATTCGACCCTCATCAGACCATTAATAGAGTACAGTGCTCCTTTTTGCATGTACCTCACCAAACACCTGCAGCAGCTGGAGAGTCGCCAGAGGTTTCTCACCAAGAAAATACAGGGCCTCCAAACTATGACTTATGTGGATAGATTGAAAGCCCTATCACTGTACTGCATGTCTTACAGGTTGCTGAGAGGCGACCTGTACCTGGCCTACAGGGCAGACGCCAACTCTGCCCTAATGGAAATGCTGCACATCTTCAAGTCAAATGGCACAAGAGTCACTTGCTCTAGGGATCTTAACATAAGATGTGACATAAACAGAACATGCTGAAGAGGCTGATATATCTCCCAGAGATTGCAGCTCCTCTGGAATAAACTTCCAATCCATGTGAAGCAGAGCTCCTCTCTGACCCTATTCATGTGTAACCCTGACAAATGGATGGTAGACCCCAAATTTACCCCGGGGGTGGTGCCTATGTCCCCTCATGGACTGAGGTAGTCAGTGTTGATCATAGACTTGTTCTGCAAATTATGGACATCCAAGCAAGGACAGTTGGAGTAACTCAGGATTAACATGGCTAGGCTTATAGGGCTCTAGGGCTGTTAGCCTAGTAACCTCCTATGAAACTATGAACACTTCAGAAGTCACAGCTTATGCATGAAGCAGGACAGAAATATTTTGCAATAATTTTTCCAGCTATTAGAAACAACCTGCTAGAAATGATTGGGAATCAAACAAACTATCTCATCTTCAGAAAACAAGTTGTGGACTAAACGATTTTCACCTCTGCAAATGCTTTAAGGACAATAGATAAATATGTTGTGTCTTGTTACATATTATTTGCCTTAGTTAAATTTATTTCTGTGTCTTATCCTCTTTAGTATAGCTCATAAACTATACACTCATGAGCACAGCTGCTTGACCTTAACATAGGCACCATGACAGGTTATATACTACCTCTGACTAACAGTCTCACTAATATTTTCAAGTGAATATACTATAAAGTAATACTTCAAAAATTTGCAAAGGCTTACTAGCCTTCTAACTTTTGCAACATCAAATAGCTTTACAACTCTTCTGTCTTACCTAACCTCACTAACCTTTATTTTAACTTGTTATCTATACTAATCATAGAATCATAGGATCATAGGAGATTACTAGGCTGTCACCCCAGAGGTCATTTCAAGCCTAGCCATTTCATACCAATGTAATACCATAGATACTCTAGTCAATATCCAGGATTGTATTTAGTAATGACTGCCCACGTCCAGGAGGGTTGTGGGCACTCTCTGCAGTAAGAATTTATGGTGCCCTATCCATTCATCCAGGTTCCTTTTAAATAATCACATAGAGGTGCTCATCTTCACATGAGTTAATAGCCTATTCCAAAGACATGACAGCTGCTGGGAGACAAATCTGTCCCTCCAGCACGTCCTATTCAAGTCACAAGCCATATTTAGGTCCCTGGAATGGGTAACAGTAGTCCTGTTTGATTTATGGATGTGCAGCAGATTCATTAGGTTTGGGTCAGAGATTTCTCTGTAAACCAGGCATAAGTCTCCCCTAAGACATCTATACGATAGAGTATAGTGATAAGGACTTTAGTCTGTCTGTGTAAGACACATGCTGGAGTCCTTTGATCTTCATTATTAGAAACCTCTGAGGTTGTTCCAGTTGCTACAGGTGCTTTATACAGTACATACCAAAAGGGGCATTATACTCAATTATGGGCATGATTAGTGACAAGTACAGAAGGTTTAATCCTTTGATCTAGAGGCAATGCCTTTAGCATTCAAGTGCACTAAGTAGAAGGCCTTCCTTATTACAGTAGGCATGTAGTGGTCAAAGTTAAGGTCACAGTCTATGTGTGATCCCAGATCCCTTACCACTTCATTGGTATATAGGGCCATCATCTTCTTTCGGCTGTTCCCATTAGGGGTCGCCAAAGCAGATCATCTGTTTCCATTTCTTCCTGTCCTCTGCATCTTGCTCTGTCACACCAACCACCTGCATGTCCTCTCTCATCACATCCATAAACCTTATCTTAGGCCTTCCTCTTTTCCTGTTACCTGGTAGCTTCATCCTTAGCATCTTTTTCCCAATATACTCTGCATCCCTCCTCAGCACATGTCCAAACCAATGTAATTTTTGCCTCTCTGGCTTTGTCTCCAAACCTTCCAACCTGGGCTGACCCTCTAATATACTTATTCCAAATCCTGTCCACCTTTGTCACACCCAGTGCAAATCTTAACATCTTTAACTCTGCCACATCCAGGTCTAACTCCTGCCTTTTTGTCATTGCAACTGTCTCCAACCCATATAACATAGCTGGTCTCACTACCCTCTTGCAGACCTTCCCTTTCACTCTTACTGGTACTTGTCTGTCACAAATCACTCCTGACACTCTTCTCCGCCTACTCTATCCTGCCTGTACTCTCTTCTTCAACTCTCTTCCACACTCACCATTACTCTGAACTATTGATCCCAAGTATTTAAACTCATCCACCTTTGCCACCTCTACTCCTTGCTTCCTCACCATTCCTCTATCCTCCCTCTCATTCACACACATATATTCTGTTTTAGTCCTGCTGACCTTCATTCCTCTTCTCTCTAGAGCATATCTCCATCTCTCCAGGGTCTCCTCCACCTGTTCCCTACTCTCACTACAGATCACAATGTCATCTGAAAACATCATAGTCCACAGGGACTCCAGTCTGATCTCGTCTGTCAACCTGTCCATCACCATTGCAAATAAGAAAGGGCTCAGAGCTGATCCTTGATGTAATCCCACCTCCACCTTAAACGCATCCGTCACTCCCACTGCAGACCTCACCACTGTCACTCTACCCTCGTACATATCCTGTACCACTCTTACATACTTCTCTGACACTCCAGACTTCCTCATACAATACCACAACTCCTCTCTAGGCACCCTGTCATATGCTTTCTCTAAGTCTTTCTCTAAGTCTACAAAAACACAATGCAACTCCTTCTGACCTTCTGTGTACTTCTCCATCAACACTCTCAGAGCAAACGTCGCATCTATAGTGCTCTTTCCTGGCATGAAACCATACTGTTGATCACTAATCATCACGTCCCTTCTTAACCTAGCTTCCACTACTCTTTCCCATAACTTCATACTGTGACTGATCAATTTAATCCCTCTGTAGTTACTACAGCTCTGCACATCACCCTTATTCTTAAAAATCTGTACCAAAACACTTTTTCTTCATTCCTCAGGCATCCTCCAAGATTTCATTAAACAATCTGGTTAGAAACTCCACTGCCATTTCACCTAAACACCTCCAAGCTTCCACAGGTATGTCATCTGGACCAACAGCCTTTCCATTCTTCATCCTCATACTTCATTGGTATATAGGGTATTGTTGTTAATTTGATAGCGTGAAGGACATTGTTTTTACCGAAGGGAATGATGATGCCTTTCTTTGCATTCAGTGTGAGACCATGACAAAGACACCAGTCATTGGTCTGCATAGCACCCTCCTGAAGTATACTGACATAATTTGGGGATTCAATAATTGCACCCAGTTTGAGGCTGAGGAGGGTGCTTTTCCATTGTTGGGGCCTCACCTTAGTTTTCTTAGACAGCAACTTTTTGCATTTGTTATAAAGTTTGTTGATGCTGGATGTTTACCATGGTGGCTTGTTTTCACCTGGGGCTCTGGCTTTGATTCGCTCTGGAATACAAGTGAGTGTGCTTTAGTGTAAGCTTTGGTGTAGTTACCACTTCCAGCTAGAATGCATTTATACCTTCACCTAGGAGGGTATAGTTTGTCTTGGTGAAGTTTTTTTAGTCTAACTTCGTCCTTTGTGAGTTATGGTGTTAGTTTCAGTTCAAAGGTGACTGATTTGTGGTCAGATTTAAGTAATGAGGATCCGACCGTCGCAATGCTGCATCTGCTTGTCATGTTAGTGAGGACCAGATCCAGTAATCTTGTTCCTCTTGTTTGGATTTGAACTATTTGTTCCAGGGCACTTGAGTTAACAAAGTCAAGGAACTTTTGTTTATTGAGAAAACCATATGACCCCATCTTTTATGTGTTAGCAAAATTACATAAAAATGTAATGGGCCCACCAGATAGACCTATAGTTTCGGGGGTGGGTTCATACTTGCAAAATGAGGGGTTACTTTTAGATTCATTAATGAAAAAATATCTGCTCAAAGTGCCTGCACATGTTATTAATACTGATGAGTTGTGAAAGGAAGTTAGGAAAATTAAATGGCAGGATGTGTATTACTGGATTGTGGTAGATATGAATTCATTATATACAAATATCCAATTGAAATGGGATTTAGAGGCTATATGGGACATTATGGGAGATGGTATCAGAACTGCTTTTATGGCTAAATTACTTGAGTTTTGTTTAACACACAATTACTTCAAGTTTGAAAATGAGTCATTTCTTCAATTAAAAGAAACAGTAATGGGGGCTTCATATGCCCCTACATGGGTCCCCTTCACTACACCGACACGCCACAAAGCCGACACCCAAAACACAGAGGCCAAAAGACCGACGACGCAGATGATCGACAAGGTGAAATCCCGACAGCCGAAACACCGACATGGGCAACATGTGAGCGCGACTTGGTAAGTGTGCGATAGTGAGGGATTTAGGGTTAGGGAGCGGACAGGTAAGTGTGCGATAGTGAGGGATTTAGGGTTAGGGTGCGGGAAAGGTGAGTGTGCGGTGGTGTCAGACTTAGGGTTAGGGTGCAGGTAAGGTAAGTGTGTGATAGTGACGGACTGTAGTTTTAGGGGCGGGTTAAGTAAGTTAGGGTTAGGGTGCAGGTAGGGTAAGTGTGCGATAGTGACAGACTTTAGGTTTAGGGGTGGGTTAAGTGAGTTAGGGTTAGGGTGCACGTAGGGTAAGTGTGCGGTAGTGTCGGACCTTAGGGTTAGGGTTTGGGTTAAGGTTAGTGCATATATAGTTGTGTGTAATGTGTAGTTTACGTTTTGTGTGCCAGTGTTTTGGGTGTCGGTGTTATGGTGTTCGGTTTTGTGAGTTGTCGGTATTGTGTGTTTTCGGTCTTTTGGTCTCGGTGTTTTGGGTGTCAGCTTTGTGGCGTGTTGGTGTAGTGAAGGGGACCCCCCTAAATATACCATTTTATACATGAGGTATTTTGAGAGAAAGTTCATCTGTAGTTCAGAATTCATTAAAAAGAATATGGCATTATTTAAACGGTTTATAGATGATATTACATTTTTGTGTAAAGGCAGTCCTGAAGAATTTGATCAATTTTTTTCTGAGTTGAATATAAATGTACATGGTTTGAAATTTTCAATGTGAAAAGGTGGTTCCTGTATACAATTTCTAGATGTGGAATTTTATGTATATTTAATAACAGAAATTCAGTTCAAACCCTTCAAAAAATCAACTGCAGTAAATTACTTTTTATATGCAGAGAGTATGCATTTCCCCACTTGTTAAACTCGTTTCCACTGGATGAATTTAGATGTATTGCTCGTAATACTTCTGAAAAAGGTGTAGGGTAAAGTTTCTTTTGGAAACAAAAGAAAGACTTATGGAAAGGGATTATAAGGAAAGGTCATTGCATCACGCTCTTGATGAGGTACTGGAAGGAAAAACTAGGGTGAGAAATAGTATGGGAAAGGCTAATGTTGAAAAAATAATTTCTGAATGTAATGGGTTTAGAGGAAAAGATTTGTATTTTGTTTCTAAGTGTTCTATGTTTTCAGAAGTAATGAGAAAGGCTATTTTGGATTTATGGTATATTGTGCATGAGAATGAAATTTTGGGCAATTTGTTTCCAAAATTTGTAAAGTTTCATGGACGTTATGCCAGTTTGAAAGAATTGTTGAATATGGCTCTAACTAGCGTTCCTCAGGAGTCTGTTGGTCCTTTTGCTTGGGGTCATTGTAAGGTTTGTGGTCGTGTTAAGAATATCATGGGCACTTGTATTAATAGTAAGAAATTCATTTGTAGAAGTAGATTTTGGTTGTAACTCATGTGCGGTAGTTTATATTGTGGGGTGTGGTTGTAAAAACATCAAATGGTATATTGGGCAAACTAAAAGAGCTATTAAGGTAAGGATTATGGAACATTTGGGGATATCTGGAATAGAAATATGATGAGTCCAGTTGCTGAACATTTTGTGAATGTAGACTGCGGTAGTGGTGCTGCGGTAGAGTTGTCACCTCCCAGTAAGACGCTGTCTGGTTCGATTCTCAACTAGAGCGTCTTCTGCGTGGAGACATGCATGATTGGGTGTACCTTCGTTGAAGGTTGTGCTTCAGAGCTGGCAACTCAGCACGTAAAAAACTACTGCCAATCATTAGCGGACCGGAGTTCCGCTGTGGCGACCCCTAACTGGGAAAAGCCGAAAGAAACAACAACATGAGGGTAATGCTGCTTCATTCTTCTTTAGTGTATTAGCCCAGCCTATCCTGCATAGAATGGGTGATGCTGTTAAGAAGTCAAATAAATTGGAAAGTAAATTCATTTTAAACTATAGGACTTGATATCCTAGGGGCCTTAACCTTCAAGTGAATTTGGTAGATTAGCAGATTTGTTATAAATGTTGAATGATTACATTTAAAAGTATTTAAGAATATCTTGCATAAAAATATTTTGGAAAATTTAATTTATTAAAAATATGTAAACATTTATCAATTTAATGTGTATTTATATGGTTATATATGTATTAGTTTGTGGTGTTGGCACTTTAAAAAGTTAATTGGTTATAATTAATGGGGTTTGTACCTGTGTATAAAAAGTGTCTGTTTATATTGCATTTCATCCATTGAAGGTGAAAAGCTGAGGTACCAGCGGTTATATTAAAAGGTGTAACAGCTTTTTACCAGCTATTTCTGCTTCTGTTGTTTTTTATCCTATACCTGTGTGTGTCTGCTATCCGCGGTGGTGGTGCTGCAGTAGCGTTGTCGCCTCACAGTAAGATGCTGTCCGGTTCGATTCTCAGCTAGAGCATCTTCTGCATGAAAGGGCGTACCTTCATTGAAGGTTGTGCGTCAGGGCTGGCAACTCGGCACGTAAAAATCAACTGCCAATCATTAGCAGACTGGAGTTCCGCTGTGGCGACCCCTAACCAGGAAAAGCCGAAAGAAACAACAACCTGTGATGTCTGCTGTTTTTAGGCTGGATCTGAATGCCCCTATTGCTTTGTTTGAAGTTCAAAGGGCTATTGATTCTTTCAAGGTTGATACTGCCCCAGGGTTGGATGGTCTTTCTTACCATATTTATCTCTCTCTCTCTCTATCTATCTATCTCTCTCTCTCTCTCTCTCTCTCTCTCTCTCTCTCTCTCTATCTCTCTCTGATGCTCAATTGTCTGTACTGGTGCAAATGTTTAATGAGTGGCTTTCTCATGGTTTTTCCCATCCTAGTTTGCTATGGATAGCTCTTACGTTCCTTTGAAAAAAAGGGTGACTGCAGGGTCTTGTCTAACTGGCATCTGATTTCTCTTTGCAATACAGATTATTGGTTGTTTTGTAAGAGTTTTTAACTAGATTGTTTAATGAAATCTTGGAAAGTGAGAGGATGCCTGAGGAATGGAGAAAAAGTGTTTTGGTACCGATTTTTAAGAATAAGGGTGATGTGCAGAGCTGTAGTAACTACAGAGGGATTAAACTGATCAGTCACAGCATGAAGTTATGGGAAAGAGTAGTGGAAGCTATGTTAAGAAGGGACGTGATGATTAGGGATCAGCAGTATGGTTTCATGTCAGGAAAAAGCACTACAGATGCAGTGTTTGCTCTGAGAGTGTTGATGGAGAAGTACAGAGATGGTCAGAAGGAGTTGCATTGTGTCTTTGTGGATTTAGAGAAAGCATATGACAGGGTGCCTAGAGAGGAGTTGTGGTATTGTAGGAGGAAGTCGGGAGTGACAGAGAAGTATGTACGAATGGTACAGGATATGTATGAGGGTAGTGTGACAGCGGAGAGGTCTACGGAGGGAGTGACGAATGTGTTTAAGGTGAAGGTGGGATTATATCAAGGATCAGCCCTGAGCCCTTTCTTATTTGCAATGGTGATGGACAGGTTGACAGATGAGATCAGACAGGAGTCCCCATGGACTATGATGTTTGCAGATGACATTGTGATCTGTAGTGAGAGTAGGAAACAGGTGGAGGAGACCCTGGAGAGGTGGAGATATGCTATAGAAAGAAGAGGAATGAAGGTCAGCAGGACTAAGACAGAATATATGTGTGTGAATGAGAGGGAGGATAGAGGTATGGTGAGGATGCAGGGAGTAGAGGTGGCAAAGGTGGATGATTTTAAGTACTTGGGATCAACAGTTCAGAGTAATGGTGAGTGTGGAAGAGAGGTGAAGAAGAGAGTACAGGCAGGATGGAGTGGATGGAGAAGAGTGTCAGGAGTGATTTGTGACAGACGAATACCAGAAAGAGTGAAAGGAAAGGTCTACAAGAGGGTAGTGAGACCAGCTATGTTATATGGGTTGGAGACAGTGGCACTGACAAAAAGGCAGGAGTCAGAGCTTGACGTGGCAGAGTTGAAGATGTTAAGATTTGCACTGGGTGTGACGAGGATGGACAGGATTAGGAATAAGTATATTAGAGGGTCAGCCAAGGTTGGAAGGTATGGAGACAAAGCCAGAGAGGCAAGATTACGTTGGTTTGGACATGTGCTGAGGAGGGATGCCGAGTATATTGGGAAAAAGATGCTAAGTATGAAGCTGCCAGGTAACAGGAAAAGAGGGAGGCCTAAGATAAGGTTTGTGGATGTGATGAGAGAGGACATGCAGGTGGTTGGTGTGACAGAGCAAGATGCAGAGGACAGGAAGAAATGGAAACAGTTGATCTGCTGTGGCGACCCCTAAAGGGAACAGCCGAAAGAAGAAGAAGAAAAAAAATGGTTGTTTGTAAGATCTTGCAATTACGTCTGTGGTCAAATATATAATATTTGTTAGACCCTGGGGCCTATGGTTTTTCTAATAGGCCTATGCAATATTTATTGCTTTTGTTGTAGTCTCTTGCCTCCTTTGTTCATACTTCTGATTCTGCTCTGTTGCTCTCTTGTGATCGGACCAAAGCATTTGACAATGTTAGTCATTCAGCCTTGTTGGCCATCTTAAAGGCTTATGGATTTGGTCCTCTTTTTCTTCAATGTATTGTTTCCATTTATTCAGCTTCTGTTATTGTTCTTGTGGTTAATGGCTGGATGGGAGCTGAAATTGCCATGAAGAATGGTGTGCAGCAAGGCTGTGTCCCTTGCGCAGTTATCTTTTTACTCTGGTGGTGGTGCTGTGTTTTTTAATGTGAGGGCGCACTTTTCCTTGTCTCTTTTTTCTTTTTTATATTCAGGAGTTTTGGTGCCTCATTTTCTGTTTTACACAGATGATGTTACTAGAGTTGCAGAGTCTTCTCTTGTTCTTTTGCTTTATTTGCAGTGCTTTTCTTTTCTTTTTGCGTTAGTGAACCTTTCTCTTAATTTTACCAAATTATGTGGTTTTGGTACAGTTCCCTATGTTGGAGATGTTGCTTTTGCTGGCAATGGTATCTCTGTCTTGGGTGTGCCTTTTGGTTCTCCTTCTTATGTCTCTGAGTCTTGCGAAGCCCTTCTTGGTAAAGCTGTTCAGTTCTTGACTTTCTTACATTCTTTCCATTGTCTTTCTGAAGCTTTATTTGTTACTTGGTGCCTTTTTCGAGACTTTATGTTTTTTTCTATTTATTTTCACATTCCTGGTCCACCCGCCTTTTGTCTGAAGTCTTTAGTTTTTGGGGCAGCACTTCCTATACACCTGTTAGGAGGAGTATTTTGCATTCTCATCCTGCTTCTGGTGTTGTTGGTTTACTGCATCCTGTCATTTTTTCTAGGTGCTGTTTCCTTTTCCTGTATTGTGGCATATACAGGCTGCAAAGCTTTCTTTGCTTGGTTGCTTACTCCCAGCATTGTCTGGTTGATTCTGGCAGACTTGTTTGCCTGGGAGGCATGCATGGCGGGTCCCTTCATTGAGTTGTGGGAAGTCCAGTCTTCGCTGCTTGCTTGGCATGTGTCTTGACCACTAAGAAAGAATAGTATTCTCTTTTGGCCTGTTTCTACACCATTAATGGGTATCAACATTATTCCCCTGGGAGATTGTTGGGTTTGAGTCACATAGGCAGCATTATGCTTTCTTTCCTCATTGGTGTGATTTTTTTGTGGCTCTCTTGATAAGCTGCCTGTTAGATCTTCTTATGTTTTTTGCCCTGTAGAGTTGCAATTGTGTCATAACATTTGTCAGGTTTTAGAGACAGCAGAACATGGTTTTCTTCAGTGTCCCAGGGTGGTTAGCTTTTGGGAGGGTATACAACATCATTATTCAGAGCCACGTGTTTTTCCTCTCACTATTGAGAAATGTTTATATGGGGACTATGGTTGTGCCTTGATGCCAGCTGTTGCTAGGGCAAATTTCCTTCTGGTGTTAGCTTTACTTCTTTTTTGAGCTGCCCGTTGTAGTGAGGTACTTGCTGGGAAGATTGCTTTAGTCCCTAATTTCCTGCAGCAATTGCGAATGTGGTTATGGGATAAAGGGTGGGGGGGGGGGGCTGAGTAATTTGCCTACCCCTGCTTGTTTCTTTTTTTTCTTTTGATAACAGGAGGCTTACCTTTTTTGATGAGTGTGTTGCACTGGTGTTTCTATCAGTGTTTTTTTCTGTTTTAGGTATATATCTCTCCTGTTTTGCTTTATGGAGTGTATTCCACCAGCTACTGCATTCCTTTTTGTTGTGGACTTCCCCAGTGTTTTACCCTCCTTATGACTTTTCTTTTTTTGTTCTTTTTTGACAGTATTACAGGACTCTTTGCAATTGATTTCATGTTTCTTTCTTACTTTTATCAGTTTGGTTTCTTTGGAGTGTGTGTTTGGATGTTAGTAAGAGTTTAATCTTTGTTAGGTTTTATGTCCTGTAGTACTGTTTGGTGTCATATTTCTTTTTTTTATTCATTCTCTTCCTTTTGTCAGACTTTTTGCCAGGCCTTCTTTACTGTTTTCTTTCCCATTATCAGCCTTGTAGGGCTTGTTATGCTTATTGTTAGGGTTTTTTCCTTAGTCCTTTTTTTTGGCCTAAAGGCTGTGTTTTTGTTAGGGTGTTCTGGTCCTACATAGCTGTTGTCTCTTTGTCAGTTTTGCAAGGTCTTTTGCTTCTTTTATTTCTTTTTTTTTTCCTGGTCGGTATGACTCCAAGCCCTAGATAAATCACCCTTCACCAGACAAGTTCCAATCAGCACCCTTCTTTCACAAGGGTGCAGAAGGCCGCCTTCCAATCAAAGCTGACTTAGAAAATGTGCTCAGAATACAACAGCCATTATAAACAGATCCAGATGTAGCAAACTTGTATCTGGACTATGCTACAGCTGCTAGCTACACTAATTTAGGTGGGACACTGTTAGGAAAATGTATAACTGCAATGCAATATGTAGGCTTAGTATATTAAAATGTATAGCTGCAATATGCAGGTTTAGTGTATTAAGGGTTAAAAGGAGTTAATACATTTATTTTGCTTATTTTGTGTGAAAATATGCAGCTGCTAGAAGCTCTGAAAAGAGAACAATGGATGTTTGTAAATCCACTATGGTCAGCAGAAAGTGTATTGAGGCCAGGACTGTACCTTGAATGTATTATATCAGAACTAGAAAAGAATTGTGAAAAACTAAGAGAAGCTGAAACAAACTCAAGGCCAGGTTGTTTTTCTCAAAAAACATGTTTTTGCAAGACAGCAATTATTTGACCATGTCAGCAGCAAATCTAATAATAGCATCTTTCTGTGAACTTGTAGAAAACTGTATAAAAACTGAAGGCTGAACTATGAAAAATCAGACAAACCTTGTACCTACAAGCTTTGTCTCCTTGCTGCAAGTAATAAAGGGTGCCTTGCTTCAACCTAACGTTCATTGATCTTTGTGTTTTCCTTTACAGATTGGTCCTTTGGACCGGAAACCCTCTCTTCACCTCGGATCAGACAGCCAGGTGGCTGAAACCGTACGGGGAAGAAACCAAATCGGTTCTTCTTATATGTAAAGTCCTCCAACTGAATTGTCATCAAAAGAGGCCAGCCACTTTCTGATCTGTGACTGAAGGACGGGTTTTCCGCGAATCTGTGATCAATCACGTGGGCTCAGGTAAGGTGAATCTACTTTTTTCTGTTTTAGGATCAGGGACTAGATGTGTATTGTTTTTTGTCAGATTGTATTTTTCTTACAGTCAGGGATAAGAAAGGTACTGTCTTGTCATAGATCAGGAGAAACAGAATAAGTAGACTTTAGGTAGTCATTCTGAAGAGACTATAACAAAATCCGTGGTACACGTTAAAACTAGAGAATCAAGGTAAAGTTACGTTACAATCAAAGGTAAGGGAAAATGGGTAATAACTGTGCAAAAACACTCTGAGACCCACCATTAACGGAAGATGCAAAATATATGCAGTCACAGAGCGCAGACAATGTTAGATACTTTTCAAAATGGGTTACTAAATACAAATTTGACAGAAAATTGGAAAAATCCTCACTCATCGAACTTATTAAACAACTTAAAACTGATTCTAAAGGTCAGGTAAAAAAGCAATGACAGTTAGGAATTCCCCAGGCACACAGATGGCTGGAGAAAGTAAACCATAGGGACCAAAAGAACAAGGATTCAAAAACAATGTTTTTAGCTAGGGAGGATAACAACCTAGTAATAGCAACAGCACCTCCGCCTCCCCCTCCCTTACCAGAATATGGAGCAAGTAGACAGGTAGTTCCACCTCCGCTATATCCTGTGGTCACTGAGGATAGGGACGCTATAAAACTAAAACTAGCTAAAATAAAAAATCCCATTGAAACTAGGTCCCGAACAAAAGCAGGTAATCGGGAGTCATGGCAGAAATTTAAAGACACACAACCTGCGGGAAAAAAAGAAGAGGAAATATGTCCACTCATAGAAGTACCGAACCCTCAGGCTGGGCAGGATAATCAGGATCCAACCATCTTAGTATACAGACCCTGGACTCTGGAAAATATCCGGAAAGCTACAGAAGGGATTCCCCATCCAAAAATTAATTTTAGAAAATTCTCAGATGATTTACAAGGAATGAGGCTAAGTTATCATTTAAACGGGGAAGAAATAAAAAGGGTAGTTCGACAAATTATAGGGCCAAACTGGTACATGATTTGTGGCAATTGGAATCCTCGTGATGCTGAACAAAACCCCCTTCCTCATAGCAGGGCAAATTTAAATGCTAGATTAAAAGGACTTACAGACCGCATCTCTGAAAAATGGAAACCTAGGGCAGACTGGACATGCATTAATCAATGCATCCAACAGGAGGGTGAGACAGTTGACCAATATTTTGCTAGGCTACTGGAATGTTTTAATAACCACTGTGGGATGCAGATCCCCAAAGACCAAAAACAAGATTCTCCATATAAACATCAGTTGAAAAATGCATTTTTGAAAGGCATTACAAAACATATGGTTGATCATCGAACTAGCAGGCTACAATCACTACTCGAATATGCTAGGCATGCTGAAAGGCATTTCAATAGCAAAAAAAAAAAAAAGACTTAAGTATTTTCTGTAGAGGACAGAGCGAAAGATTATGTAGTACACCCCGGAAAGAAGGGCAAGAAAAATGCACAGGGATGTAGGCAGTCTGATCAACAATCAGAAGACTTTAAAGGACGCAAGAAAAGGGGTGAATGTTTCAAATGTGGTAAAAAGGGACATTTGGCAAGAGATTGCAAGAAAAATAAAAAAGCAACTAAAAAAGACAAGGAGGGTAAAGACTGACTATATGATAGTCAGGAATCATTAAAAGGAGCTAGTGCAAAAAGGACAATGAAAATGTGAAAAGAGAAATAGAGAAAGTACAGGGAATTAATGATAGTAAAGGAAAAAAATAAAGTACTAGACTTGGCTTTATTGAGCTTGGAGCTCTACTTAACAGATACTAAACCAAAAGTTATACTTTCGGTGGAAGGCAGGGAAGTCAAATTTTTGTGCGACTCAGGGGCATCACGAACCCTGATACACCCCTCCAAATTGCCAGAAAACTCAGAATCATCTGACTATATATTAGTCAAAGCAGCTAATGGGCAGCTATATCGGGAGCCCCTCTCCCACAATATTACAATAACTGATCCTGTTTCGGGATTAACACAGAAAAGTAAGATTGTAGTTTCTGCAAAGTGCCCAGTGAATCTCTTGGGCAGGGATCTCATGCAGTTATTTGGTATAGCAGTAGTCCCAATCATGCAGGAAATGGAAGCACAGCAACAAACTGGCACCTTTACGGTGCAATCGGGGGGTAAAATATTTTATTGGTATAGTCAGGACTTGGTCACAACTGGTCCGGGGACTGTGACCAAGGAGCTGATGAACGTAGCCATCAGTAAGTTTCCCTCCCTCGACAATGATAAACAACACCTGTTACATTGTACCCTATATTTTTGTAATACACCAGGACCCGATAAGGAATATAAAAAAAATTATTTAAAAACCATACACATAGATTGGTACTGCGTAACCTGTACTGGGACACAGAAGGAAATAGTGTAGTCAGCTGCTCGCTGCCTCAGGAATTTTTAACACTTTATAAATCTAATCGATTACCACATGTTAGCCTGACCAAGAATAAAAATATACAGTGAGCAGACCTAGGGAAAAAAGCCACAAAATGGGAGAAACAAAACAGAATTGGAACTGTCAGGACAGGGAATACGAGTACAAAAATTGAATTGGGTGACAAAGACCAACCCAGGTGTGCACCTGCATTCTCTCGAAGACAGCTGATAGACACTCCTACTGATGGAGGAAAAAAACACCTTGCGAGATGTACCAGAGACTCTCTGGTCAACAAGGAAATCAGATGCAGGACTTATCCGTACGGCAGGGCCAGTTAATATCACACCGAAATCAGCATTTAGACCACAGAAAAGACAATACCCCTTAAAGAAAGATGCAAAGGCAGGGATAAAACCTATCATAGCAGCATTACTTAAGGGAGGGGTACTAGTGGAATCTCCTGATTCTCCGTGTACACCTTTATTTCCGGTTAAAAAGCCAGTGGAAAATTGCGTATGGTCCAGGATTTGCAAGCTGTGAATGACGCAGTAATACCAAGGGCACCCATAGTGCCAGATCCACACACTCTGTTAAATAACTTAAAACCTCAACAAAAGTATTTCTCTGTGGTAGATATTAGTAACACATTCTTTTCAATACTTATACACCCAGATAGCCAGTATTGGTTTGCATTCACATTTCAGGGAAAAAGATACACATATACGTGACTACCACAGGGATATTGTAAGAGCCTTACGATATTCTCACAGGAAATGCCAAGTAACTTGACAAGGTTTAATCCACCAAAGGGTAGTCAGATTTTACTTTATGTTGATGGCATTTTGTTAGCGGCGCCCACCCTGCAGGATTGTAGGGAAGATATAGTAGCACTTCTATGATTTTTAGCCGCTGAGGGACATAAAGTAAACAAAGACAAACTGCAGCTCTGGAAAAAACAGGTAAAGTACTTAGGATATGTGATATCCAAGAAAGGTAAAACATTAAATGAGGACAAAAAAGTGGCAATCTTGCAGGCACCAAAGCCTACTACCAAGAAGGAAATGATGTCCTTCTTGGGAACGACTAATTTTTGTCGAAGCTGGATTCCAAACTATGCCTTGGAATCTGCACCCTTAACTGACCTTATATATAAGATACCCATGGCAGCACAAGATTTGTTACAATGGACATCAGAAGCAGAATCGGCTTTTTGTAAACTAAAACAATTAATAGCATCCTCTCTAGTTCTGGAATTACCAAATTATCATAAACGTTTTTTCCAGACTGTAGATTGCAAGCAGGGTTATATGACATCAGTACTAACACAACAACATGGGGATAAGCAAAGTCCCATTGCTTACTATTCATCACAGCTGGGCCCAGTGGCACGGTCACTGCCCCACTGTGTCCAGGCAGTTGTTGCAGCTGCAATGGCGGTACAGGCATCAGCTTCAGTAGTTTTGTTCCACCCCCTCACTTTGAGAGTACCCCATGCAGTTGCAATTATCTTGTTGCAAAAAAAGTTGGCATTTCTTTCACCTGCTAGGCATCTCTCCTGCATGACTATATTATTGAGCCAACCTCATATGACAATTGAATGATGCACGACTTTGAACCCTTCTACTCTGCTACCAACCCCTGCAGATGGCACACCGCATTGCTGCCTGCAGGTTATTGAGCAAAAGACACTACCTAAAAAAGATCTCACAGATGTCCCCTTGGATAATGCTGAGGTGACATACTACGTGGATGGCTCATACAAAAGGGGCCCTGCAGGACAGAACCTAGTAAGATATGCAGTAGTCTCTGATACTGAAGTTATAAAAGCAAAATCTTTACCGCACCATTTATCTGCACAGGCAGCAGAATTAATTGCCCTAACACAGGCATGTACTTTAGCAAAGGGTAAATGTGTAAACATTTTTACTGATAGCCAGTACGCTTTCTCCACTGTACATGTGTTTGCACAACAGTGGAAAAACTGGGAAATGATAACATCTACTGGCAAACCTATAAATCATGCACAGTTTATTTTAGATCTTTTAGAATCTATTCAGTTACTTCAGAAGGTGGCCATTTGCAAATGTGCAGCTCACACTAAGCAACAAGATAGGATTTCAAAAGGTAATGCAAGAGCTGATACAGCTGCAAATAAGCAGCTACAAAGGTATTTCTTTTAAATGAAAAATTACAACCCTCTCTAAAATGTTGAATCTGGATATGTTAAAAACAATGCAGACACTTACTACGCAAGCTGAAAAACAGCGATTGATAAAACGAGTAGCAGTCCTCGAAAATGGGCTATACATCTCTAAGGAAGGGAAACCAATACTACCCTCTAATTTGTTTCATTATGCGGCATTGTTGAGCCATGGGCAGTGCCATGTCTCAACAGGGGGGATGATACAGCTGGTGAACCAAGTGTTCACAACGTATGGATTTACAAACTATTCTAAAAAATTTTGTTTAATGTGTCAGATTTGTAACAAACACCATGCACAGGGGGCAATAAAGCCCAAGCAAGGGAGTTTTCCCACACCACCATATCTGTTTCACACTATCTGTATGGATTTCATAGAATTGAGAATAAGAAGTATTGCCTTGTCATTACAGATATGTTTTCCAGATGGGTGGAAGCCTTTCCAACCAAAAATCCAGATGCAGCTACAGTGGCAAAAGTACTTGTTAAGGAAATTATTCCTAGGTTTGGCATTCCAGAGACAATCTATAGTGACAATGGTACGCACTTTGTAAATCAAACCATACAACAGCTGAGTACGTTTTTTGGTATTTCTTTAAAAAATCATTGTGCATATCATCCGCAGTCTGCAGGGCTGGTTGAAAGACATAATGATATACTGAAAAGCAAACTGAGGAAATTGATAGCTGAGACAGGGAAAACCTGGCTGTGCTGTTTACCCCTGGCACTGTTGAACATGAGAACCATCCCTACAGCAAAAGGACTGACTCCTTTCGAAAAGCTGTATGGGAGGGCTTATTATACACCCCAGTGGAAACCTCTCATGTCATCAGACCAGGAAGCTGATTTTACATTAGCTGAAAATATGAAAAAGTTGTTGAGTTCTAAACATCTGTTGCAGTTTAATTTTGTTTCAGGTCAAAAACAAACCAAAACATCAGAAGTGGCAGTGACGCCAGGAGACTGGGTGTGGATTAAAATCGTGAAGTGAAAGAACTGGGCATCACCAAAGTGGAAAGGTCCTTACCAGGTGCTTCTTTCAACACCTACTGCAGTCAAAATAGCAGAGTGAGCTTCGTAGATACTTCTGAAGCATTGCAAGTTGGTGAAGAACTTCAAGCTGGACAAAGACCTTACCTCTCCATCGGGACCCTAAGCACAAAAGTCTGGCTACAAAGGGGGGTCAGATCAATAGGAACTGATCTGTCTCAAACCCAGTGGAGCAATCATAGGTGCTAAGGTCCTATAGGGCAGAGAGTAAGATCACGTGTCCTGGGCGAAGATGACGGAAGCAAGAAAGATCCATATGCATCTGTTTGGAAGAGCCAGAGAAAACAGGAATGTAGAACAACCATTTCCGCAGAAATATTGCATGACTATCCTGTTGACTGTATTGGTAACAATAATCTTTTTATTGTGGCCATTTCTCTTCTCAGCCACACAAGTAGAACAAAGTAAATGTGCAAAGTGGCACCCAAATTTCAATACTTATCAGGCTATTAAGCACGCTTATGCAGACACCCTCAATATCTCCAATTGCTGGGTCTGTGCAGCTATTCCTACTGCACATAGAGAAATACCCTTAATACAGATTCCCTTAAATATGAATCAAACCTGGCATGCACTACTGAAGGATGCAGTGAATGTGACATTGATTAAAAGAGTGACCCTATTTTTACCCAAGGCAAAAAGAGGAACAGTATGCTTTCAAAACTACAGAAAAACAGAAGTTAGAAATAGCACCTGTAATATGACAGTGAAACATCACTGTACCAAGAATTCCTACACCACGCCAAATGAAGGCCAGCAATTACAGGTTGGCAATAGCAATGACTTTACTAAAAGGAAGAAAACGGTTGATGAAAATCAAATTGTGTATAGTAAAATGTTCTGGGCTATGACCCAACAAAAGCCTGGTAACTATAAAATCGGCAACATCTCAGTTGCAATTCCTGACTGCTACTTCGTGTGTGGTGATATATATATATATATATATATATATATATATATATATATATATATATATATATATATATATATAAATGGCTACCAGGCAACTGTTTTCTGGCATATCTGATTCCAGCAATACGACATGTATCGACACTATCCCAGGGGAAAATTCAAAATGTTCGAGAAATCAAGAAACCCGCTAATCCAGTGGGACAAGTTGATGCATCCTGAATATATCACCATGATCTAGCCCATGTGAGTGACAAAGGACTGTCGCACATGGATCTGGGCGATGACGTCATATCTTGGGCGGGCATAATACCAGCATACGGAGCAGTAAAATCGATCTGGGAGATGAAAAAACTATCCAAACTTCTTGAGACACAGCCACGAGGACAGTGGTGTTTCAAAATCGTATGGCTCTCGACTTCACCCTAGCAGCGAAAGGAGGGTTGTGCGCTTTAATCCAAGGAGGAGTGCTGTTCATTTATTCCTGACAACAAACATGAAATAGACAGCCATCTCGAAATAATTCAGCAAGTGTCGGCCATGACCAAACCAGGACCGAATCCATTGACAGACTTTTTCCAAAAATGGTTCGGGGGTTGGGGCAGCATCTTGATGAACATTCTGATTGCCATCTGTGTAGGGGCAGCCTTACTGATGGTGTGTGGATGCTGCTGCATCCCCTGTATAAAAGGACTAATTGAAAATTTCATAAATGCTTCAATTTCAAAGACTTTATATCAGAATGTTGAGTTAGAGGTATTGATTAAAAGCTAAAGAAATACTTTCACAAGCGTGAACTCAATGACTCTCTAACTGCAAATTCTGAGTGGGAAATGGTTAAGGGAAAAAAACTGTTTATGCTTGTTTTAAAAGTCGAATAAGGTATTAAAAGGGGGGAAATGTTAGGAAAATGTATAACTGCAATGCAATATGTAGGCTTAGTGTATTAAAATGTATAACTGCAATATGCAGGTTTAGTGTATTAAGGGTTAAAAGGAGTTAATACATTTATTCTGCTTATTCTGTGTCAAAATATGCAGCTGCTAGAAGCTCTGAAAAGAGAACGATGGATGTCTGTAAATCCACCATGGTCAGCAGAAAGTGTATTGAGGCTAGGACTGCACCTTGAATGTATTATATCAGAACTAGAGAAAGAATTGTGAAAAACTAAGAGAAGCTGAAACAAACTCAAGGCCAGGTTGTTTTTCTCAAAAAACATGTTTTTGCAAGACAGCAATTATTTGACCATGTCAGCAGCAAATCTAATAATAGCATCTTTCTGTGAACTTGTAGAAAACTGTATAAAAACTGTAGGCTGAACTATGGAAAATTAGACAAACCTTGTACCTACAAGCTTTGTCTCCTTGCTGCAAGTAATAAAGGGTGCCTTGGTTGAACCTAACGTGCATTGATCTTTGTGTTTTCCTTTACAGACACACTAAAAATGTTTTAAACAGTAGAAAAACAGCAATGAGACACTAAATAATGTTTTAAATAGCTAAAAACAGCAAGGAGATATTAAAGAATGGTTTAAACAACAAAAATGTTTATTTAAGACACTGCTTGGCAGGAAAACAGAACCAACAGAATATATGCTTTGCAAACAGTAAAAAATGATTTAAGCAACTGATATAAGTATTTTCTAATGGGATATTTGATACATACAGTCAGGACTTTCAGATTTTTTAATTGCATCTAGTTACGGCAGTACTATTAATATACTAGTACCCAAGAAACTATGCTGACTATAACCCATGTAACATCTATGTGGGATCTCTGAACACATTATGCCCTTATGGTCAAATGGATGCATGCAACTTATTTTGATGTGTTGTTATACCTTTATGTAACGTATTGTGCTTTGTTATTATGGCTTTATATGACTTACTGTGCTTTATTGTAATGACATTTAATTCTTGCCCATAAGGTCTCTGCATGTTTTGTACTCCTGTTTGAAAGCCTGTTAGTATTTTTCTCTTTCATCATTTTATCCAGTAAACTTGTACATGAGCTACTAAGACTATAGTATAGTTTATAAAGTTTTCTCTTTATATTGCACCACCATGTGTGCTGGGTCATGGCTCCAAAGGGTCTCAGGACCACCCCACCTTCCCAATTAACAAATCAAATAAAAAGATTAAACAAATGATTGCTTACTTAAATCATCGTTATGTTGCATTGTTGACTATCGGTCCTCCAAAAGGTAAGCTGACAAAAGGACTCTCTATATATAACATTGAGAAGGGCTGACAAAATGAAATATATCATATACAATGATGTTCAGTTCCATAGAATTCAAATACTTGGCATCCTTGCTTGTCTTCTTAATTGTGTTTGACTTCCATCTGATGCTGTCCAGAATAAGATAACTACTTTAAATTTAAATATTGCAGTTGTCTAAGTTATTTCCGAAGACTGCTGCTGTATAATCAAATTTATTGAATTCTTTTCTGCATTTCATCACGTAAAGTACATTTGCTTTTTTATTGTATAGCTGCTACTAGTGTGCATTGAAACTGCATTAAAGTGTGCTCCTCGTTGCTGGGTTATCATTCTTAGAATTACCTTGTTTTTACTTTTTATAACTAGTTATTTAATTTGTTTCTGGTACCTATTCACATTTGGATTACAACAGTTTGATTGCACATTAAGAAGACTGGGACTGCAATTCTAGTAGCAGTAGAAAGGTAACCTGGCCTGTCCAAGTTGGGAAACACACAGGGATGCTTAAAGTGAGATTGTTTCATTGGCCAGAATTCTTTTTAGTTGGATTCTTGGCTCACTTCTACTGAGCTCACAAATACTGGGCTTCCTTGCCTCTGTTCTCAGAGTGTTTAGATTATGTGTGGTGCCATCCAAGCTAAGATAAATACTTTTAATTTAAATATTGTACTTTTGTAAGCTATTTACAAAGACTGCTGCTACTTTTCAATTTATTTAATGCATTTTTTGCATTTCATCACTATAAAGTATATTTGCTTTTCCTTGGTCTAGCAGCTGCTATATAGTCAGATTTATTGCATTCTTTTCTGCATTTCATCACCGTAAAGTGCATTTGCTTTTCTATTGTATAGCTATTACTAGTGTGCTTTGAAACTGCCTTAAAGTGTCTTCCTTATTGCTGGCTTGCCTACCTTAGAATCACCTTGCAAATACTTGGCTGTATGTTGCTTTTTATTTGTTTCTGGTACCTTTTCTCTGTTGACTAACTATAGTGTGCTTTTACGTTAAGAAGACTAATACTGCAGTAGAAAGGTAGCCTAGTCTGAGTGAATTGTGAAATATACAGGGAGGCTTAAAGTGAGATTGTTTAATTGATCAGTGGGTTTTTCAGGGGTGGCTCGTGCTATTGGTCTGCAGGACTGCAGCCTCCCCCAGCTGTAAAAAATGTAAAAAAATGTAAATAAACAAAAAATAAAAGAAAAGCAAACACGAGTCCAGGAACATCGCGCATGCACGGCATTTCCCTGATGAACCAGTCTGGAGCATGTGCGCACATAATCCAGACTGTCTCACCAGCAGTCCAGATTAAGAAGACAGCAGTCAACTCCAGCAGTCTGGATTAAGACGACAACAGTCAATTCCAAATATCCCAGACATCTATGCAGTTGACTCGAAGGGGAAGTGTGTGTAACTGCATAGACTGGAAGTGTGTGTGTGTGTGTGTGTGTGTGTGTGTGTGTGTGTGTGTGTGTGTGTGTGTGTGTGTGTGTGTGTGTGTGTAAAAATGCCCCAGTTGCTACATGCTGGTGGGTAGAGAATACCGGCCCAAGTGGCAAGAGTCTGAATTCTATACCCAGCACCATTTGTAAAAAATGTGAAGATTATTGCCTCATTTCTGTTCCTCATAAAATCTGTGGTTTCTGTATTTTCACTTCTTTGCACAGTCATTAGTGCAGTGGTGCAGTGGTAGCATTGTTGCCTGACAACGGCAGGTTCTCTGATTTGGTTCTTGGCTAGGGTGCCTTCTGTGTAGAGTCTGCATGTCCTCCCTGTGTTTGTGTAGGTTTGCTCTGGTGTCTTCCCATCTTACAAAGACATGTATCTGGAGTGTTTCCCCCTGGGCCTCTGCTGAAAATTGGCTTTTGTTCCAAGTCAGACTTTCCTGCTTAACAAATGTTAAATAAATAAAAATGACAAGCATTTGAATTTCAGACTTCATATTCTTCAGAAAGAACACGGTAACACAAAACCTTTTATTCTAGCAATTTTCTATGTTTATAAGACGGATATTTGAAATTTGTCCCTATTTTTGGGACTGCATTCCCCCATTACTAGCTTTGTCCAGGTGCTTTTTTGCTAAGAGGTTGAGAGCTATGGTGACAACTGAATTCACTGAATATGTTTGAGGGCTTTATTCCCCCATTATTGGCTTTGTTCAGGTGTTTTGTGTTAAGAGGTTGACAGCTATGGTGAGAACAGAATTCACTAAATGGTAGCCATTTAAGTTTCAGTCTTCCTCTCTTTCGCAAAGCAGCTGAATTTTTCATAGTGGTATGTTGCCCTGACTGTTTTTCACAGGGTTCTGGGTTCAAGTCTTGGCAGTGAAATGTATGGTAATAACACTGCATTTTATTCTAGCAACTTTCCAACATTATACAAGCAATGTTTAAAATGTGTCCCTGTTTCTGGGCTTTTGTCCCTCCCAATACATTTTGGCTTTTTCCAGATTTCTTGTGCTGCAAAGTTCAGAGATACAGCTGTGTGTTCAGTAGATTTTACAAGAAGCTGAGAGCTGCCGGGGAGCAAAAGTTTAGTGCTGCTTATGCTGAGGCTATTTGCATTGTTAATAGTGTTCCTTCTTTGACAGGTTCCCAGCGGTATTGTGTGGCAATTTTATATTTTTGCATCACATATTTGGTCTGTTTTTCATAAAATTGTGGTTTTCTGGCAAATTAGTGGCAAATCATTAAAAATTGAAGTTATAAAATAATGGCAGACATTTGAGTTTAAGATTTCATACCCTTCAAAAATTCATACTAATGCAAGACCTACTACAATTATATTATCTTTCTAAGTTTATAACAGCAATATTTAAAAAGTGTCCATATTTTTGGGCCTTTGTCCCACTTTTATGTATGGCTTTATCCAGAATGCAATTCTAACATGATGAGAGAAATCAAAGATGAAATTGTGGCTATTAAAGACAGTTTTGTATCAAAGCTCCATATTAAGTTCAGTGAAAGAAATGAACGTTACACTTTTAAAAGAGATAGAAGAGCATGAAAGGTTGTTGACTGAGCGAAAGAACAAAAAACTGGAGTGCGACATCAATGCATATAGTACTGGCACTGCTTTTTCCATTTTTCTTAAAACTGAAAGAAAACAACTGTTTGGCAGACCTAACAACAAGTGGTCCACTTTTTCTTCAGTCCACCTTAAATTCAATGCACAAGGAACTTTATTTAAGCAAGCGGAGCATATGGGTAATTTTGACAATGTTTGTGGATTCAGCAGTGTCTCAGAAACTGAAGATTCTATGGTTAATGTTGAAGAAACGGCTGCTCCATCTATACCTAAAACTTTTGATAAAGAAAACAGTGACACTGCTATCAAACAGTGTGTTTTTTAAGTTCAGAGAAAGAGCAAAAAACTTGCAAGCAGCAGAAGATGACAAGAAAGAAGGCAAGATTAATGTCCGAATCATCCACAGACAACGAGTAGGTGAGGGTAAGTTTGAAAAGGACATTTTAAATTTATCTGACTGTATTTTAAACAAATTTCATGTTCAACTGTTAAAGTTAGGTTTAAATTTCATTCCCACTAGGCGAGCTGATGTAGTTGAAACCATCATTGATTTAAAGAAATTTACTAGGAAGTTAAATTTAAGATATATTTTGAAAGATGTGAGAAAAAACAACAGCATGTTTTTTAAACCTTCTAACTTTAATCCATCTTTAATTCATACTATTCAGGTGTTTGAAACAACATGTGAGAATGAGATTAGAGCTTTGCTCAATAACAAGAGTCAATATTATTTCACTAACTTGAATGTCAACATGAGAAAAGCTATGAAAGAGTTAGTGATTTCTAGAGACATCAGAATAATGAAAAGTGATAACGGAGGGCTCACTGTCTTGATGAATCAAAAGGATTATATTAATAAAATGGAATCTATGCTCAGTAACGTGAATGAATATAATATTGTTTCGACAAAGGACATACAGAAAAGTTTCAGATATGTTAACAGCTTTTTGTATGAAAATTTGATGTGCAGTAATATGGATTCTGCAATGTGCAATTTTTGTGAAGTAGAACATCCTAGAATAGGAGTGATGTTTGGCTTTCCTAAAAGTTCCTTCAGACCTATTATTTCTGCCCCGAATTATGTCACAGTGGGTATGTCAAAATGATTGATGCAATGTTTAGTCTTATTTTTTGTAAAATGAAGTCATATTTGAGGGATCTTGGGATTTTTTTAGATAGTATTCGTTTTGTGAATGAAGCTCATTTATTCAGTCCAACACAGCACATTATGTTTACTCTAGATGTAGTGTCTTTGTACACAACGACAAGGGGATAGAAGCAAATGAGAGCATTTTTACAGCAATGTAGTAATATATCTAATGGAGAAGTCCGTTTTTATTGTGATTCTATGGAAGGTATTTTAGAAAATTATTTTTTTGTTTTTAATCATAGATTTTACAAGCAAGTTCAAGGAGTTGCGATGGGGTCCCCAGCACCCCCAGTTTTTGCCAACTTAGTTATGGGGTGGTGGGAACACACCATCTTGGACTCCTTGAAAACTGAATTCAAGGTAATTTATTACAAAAGATTTATAGATGATTTAATTTTTATTTTATATGGAGGGGGTTGAGAAATGCAGTTATTTTGTAATAAGTTGAATGAAGTTTCTGACTTCTTGAAGTTTGTTGTGGGATGTTATGGAAATTCCATTAACTTTTTGGATGTAACTTTGACATGGAATGCATTGGGAGAAAACTTTACTAGCAGTATTTTTCGTAAAGAAACTTTCAAGAATAATTATTTACATGCAACTAGTCAACATCCGAAATTCATGCTGAATAATATACCTAAAAACCAATTCATACGAGCTAGCAGGATGACGAGTGTTGATGAGACATTTATTAATGAGCTTGAATTCATCATACAATTGTTTTTGGAGAGGGGGTACAGTGAGAGTTTGTTAAGGGAAGCAGCTGATGACATCTCTAAGCAATGTGCAACCTTGTATCCACCCATTTTGAAAAATAGGCCAACACTCCAAGTTAAGGAAACTGGAAAGTATACTGAAATTTTATGTTTCAGTATGAATATAAGTGTTGACAATATAGGTATACGTAATATTATAAACAATAATTGGAAGATCCTCAAAGGAAATGCTGATTTAATGGCAGCCATTAAGGGGAAACTGAAGTTTGTTTATAGGAATGAACATAGTTTGACAGGAGCATTTGAAAAGGGGAGAGATAGAAGCACATGTAGCATTAAGAAGGGACATATCAACAGGGGTATGCACAAGTGTCATGACTGTTCCATCTGTAGGTTTATTTTAGAAGATCCCTACATTCAGCTTCCTCACATACTTTATACCATAGGGGTCCCTGGTAGTTTTTGTTGCAAAACAAAAGGAGTTGTTTATATTGCAGTGTGTGACAAATGCTCATCATTTTATATTGGTATGACTACTAGAAAATTAAATGTTAGAATGAAGGAGCATATGTATAATATTAGAAAAAAGGACAAAAAACAAATATTTTATAAACATAGTGTTGAATGTATTGGTTTTAAAAAAAATTGTTTTCTATCCTGGAACACTGTGAACTTGACATCGGGGGGGGGGTGATTACAGGAATTTTTTGGCTCAAAGAGAGGCTAGATGGCAAATTAAACTACAGGCGGATCATTTTCCTGGGTTAAATGAAGCCATCAATATTAAATGTTTCTTAAAAGATTGTGAAGCATATGTTTTATAATGTTTGTTATTGTAATGTACTCAATTATGCCTATTCTATAGTGCATAATGATGAATGAAGAGTTTGCTTTTTGTAAAGGGCTCTTTAATTATGTTTTTACACTATGTAATTGATTAATTCACTTTCATTGTGTGCAGTATTTAAATGAATACTTGTTGTAACATTCCTTTTGGTTCTGAAGAAGTTTTTTTACAAAAGCGTTGAATAAAGTGGAAGTTACGCTAGCCCGTAGTTTCGTATTTTCCAAACCTTGAGCAGTTTTGTCCAGATTTCTTGCTCTGAGGTTGAAAGGTATGAGTGTCAGAGCCACCATCGTCAACCAGAGATATATCAAACTGTGACATACTTGTTGCACCTCACTCACCCATGTAGTGACTCTGGATGTGTCCAAGCAAGGCAATGAGCAGTTATGCAGTGTAAGTGTGCAGAGTATTCCTCCATCCAAGGTAGACACAAGTACAACAGTGGCTTTTCATGTATCGTTGATTTTGCAGAATGTTCTGGTTTTCTGTCACATTTTTGTACTTTTGATTTATGCTTCTTATTATTCAGAAAATGCATGCTGTTGCAGTGCCCTGTTGCTCTGTGTTTAAGTAGCAATGCTTTAATGACCATCAGGTAAGCTTGTTGGAGATTGTAAGATGCAAGTAAGCTTTAATAAGCATACTGTTAAAGAATTACCAACATTGAAAGCCTTTTTGTTGTTGCCATGCAGAGAATATTTACATAACTAGATAACGTATAAACCTTAAGTATTGAAATTCATATGATAGTATTTGTAATAAAGGACAGGATTACAGTATTTTCAGAAGCTCATTACATGTGTTGGAGACTTGCAGTCATCTTTGCAGGCTTTACCCATAAACTAAACAGAATGCCAATCTATCATGTGTTGTCCATAACCTGTGCAGTAATCCTTTAAGCAATTTATCTTGAGTTTGTTTCTTGTTTGCTGTTCATTTTTTACTTTGATCATGTCTTCCCCATGAAACAAGTAAATAGTTGTTGTCAGGCAGCAGGTCTTTTTGGATAAGAAACATTTTTACAAGTGGGGGTATCAGCTACTTTCAGCTTGTTACTTGGTACTTTTATAAAGCTGAATATAAACTAGAATTAGAATTGCAGTGCAAGGAGAAGTGGTTTGAGTTCAGTGCTGCTTGTTTTTTTTATACTTGATTTTGACTGGCATTCCAGTAATGTATTTAAAAAGTAATTTATTTTTTCATGCCTCACAACCTTTTTGTTTCCATCTAGATATTAAGTAAGCTGTCTTGTAGCCAATGCATTGAAATATATTTTTCTTCTACACTTCATTTTGTCTTGATTGGACTCTCACAATGATGGATTGGCACCCAGGGCAACATATTTAATTAAAGTTCCAGTTGTTTTGGTTTTGAGCATAGCTCCACCCCTTTCCAGTTGGTCATACCACTTCCCATAGGCCCCACCCATTCAGCTGTCTCCTGCAGCCCCCCTTTAATTTGAAGTCACCAGCCGCCACTGGGCTTTTTAGTTGGTTTAGTCACTTTTCTTTGAGTCTATAAAATTTGCTGCTCATCACGCAGTGGCATTTAGCAGTGCCTTGTATATTTGTTAGCAAATTGAAACGTTCCCTTTAAACTTCCCCTGTAACTTAACCCAGCACACAGTTCATAGGTTCATAGGTATATACTAGGCTAAAGACCGCCATGGCCTTTATAAGCCTAGCCATTTATTTCAACCCAATTATGTCCCTATGTATCATGGCCATTTATTAGGAGGATTGTATGCTGCTTAGGAAGTTTCTACAGCTTAAATGAGGAGTTTGTTAGCTCAGGTATTATTATCTACCTCTGTCTGTCAGAGACATGAAGGCCACACTGGAGATGAAGTTCTGATTTCTCATCAATTGGTCAAGGGTACATTTAAATAGGGTTAAGGATGAACCCTACTTCACACTGTTGGAGAGCCTTTTGCAGAGCCTGGAGATCCCCTGAGACACATATCTGTCTCACCAACATGTCTAATTTATGCCACAAGCAAAATTTAAGTCATTGGATATAGCAGCAGTGATGCTGTTTGTTTTGTGGATGTGCAAAAGGTCCACCAGAACAGGAACCGAGGATGCCTTGTATGACAGGTGTAGAATACCTCTCAATAACCTGCAGTATAGAGGTAGGGCTTTAAGGTGATCTGCATAGAACAAGGTGCTTTTATCCTGGATTCTCCTGCTAAGGAATATTTACGGACATTCCAACTGTTGCATATGTCTGGTCAGGTACATGCTGAAGGGGGCATTATATATAATGATGGATCTGATAATTGTCAAGTAAAGTGGCACCGTGACTTCCTTGGACCTGGTTGCTGTGCTCTTACTTATAAGCTGAGCAACACAGAATGATTTTCTTACTACCTTGGCCACATATTGATCAAGGGTGAGATTACTTTCTATACATGTTTCCAGATCCCTGACTACTGGTTCAACTCTTAGGTGTGTCATATCAATGGAGTAATAAGCCTGGGTGGCAGTTTTCCCAAAAGACACTATAATGCATTTCTTGGCATTGGATTTTAATACGTGACTTTGGCATAAGTCATATGCCTGTGTTAGACCCTCTTGGAAGATGTTTACGCCATGCAGGCATGGGGGAATCTATGATAGCTCAAAATTTGCAGTCATGCATGAATGTGGTGAGCCAAAGGACCTTGACATTAGCCTTTACATCTGAGAAGTAGATACTAAACTGTAATGGTCCCAGCATGCAGCTCTGAGGTACCCCAGCTCGTGACCAATCCTTTAGTGGAGATGGTATCACCAGTCCTAACTTCCTGGGTCCTGTCTATGAGCAAGCTAGCAATCCAGCAAGTAGGGATTTATGCCTAATTTGGTGAGTTTGCCATCTATAACATTATTGTATTGAATGCCTTAGCTAGGTCCAGGTAGGCAATATGCAGCATTTTGCCCTCATCCATTGCCTTAGTGACCTTCTCAAAGAAGTCCACAAGGTTAGGTAGGCTTGATCTTCCCTTGACAAAGCCAAACTGGGTCATGTCCAGAGTCTGAAGATTTCCTATATCTTTGTTGGTCATTTCCATGATAATTTGTTCCGTCTTTGCATACTAGACTAGTCAGACTAATAGGTCTGTAGTTTCTGGGGTCAGTTGAGGGGTCATTCTTGTAAAGTGAGATAACTGTTGCAGTCATCCATTCTTAGGGTACAAAGTCTGTTTTGATGCTATACTTGAAAAGTAACTCAAGTGTTTCAAGCTATTTAGAAGGCATCCTAGGATACTGTCTGGGTCTATTGAGACTGTGTTTTTGGCCTTAGCGAGCACCACAAAAACCTACTCCCTGTCAATAGTTTGGGGTTATGCTAGCAGGTATTTCATGGGGGGAGAAAGGGGAATGGGGGCTGAAGTTTGAGCTAAATTTGTCAGCCAACAAATTTGCTATGCTGGTCTGCTTAGTGAAGGTAGCATCATTGACCCCAAGTTTGGCACTGTGATGTATGCTGTCTTTGAAGTTTCTGACATAAATGTAGAAGGACTTCTTGCTGTCTTTAACCTGTGAGGCTATCTTGACCTCATAATTGGCCTTTTTGAACTTAATTAGTCCTCTTAATTTCCTGTTTAGTTTAATTAGAGAGCTTGTGTCATTATGGAACGTGCTTTTCCTGATTTTAGCCATGGCTTTTTTCTTTTGTTATATACACTATTAAGGTTAGAATTCAAATAGTATGGTTTGTTTTTAGAGTTTATTTTCAACTTACTTCTAGTAGGTACTTTAGTCTCTATGCAGCCAATTCCATATAGGTGCTGTGAACTCGGGATTGGAAGAGGCATTGAATTTTGACAAACTACCGCTTAACAAGATGTAGTTTTCAAAGTACAACTTGCTTACATACTGAGGAGCATTGCTGCATGAATTCAGTCATACATAGCCTAGCTGTAGCTTCTACCCTCATATCACCCAAGTTAGCATACTGTAAACCCCTGCTGTACCACCCCACTGTATTTACCTAAAAAGACCTGATACCATGGATGGGCACTTGCCAGTTTCTTTGTCAGCAGCTTGGTAGATATGGGAATCCTTAGACAATGTCGGAAGTGTTTCATGTTCACTGACAACCAACTAGTCCTTAGAGAAACAAATATAGCATGTTGTTTAAAGTCCCATAGAGCAATGTGGCAGTGCAGGGCTACAATGCCTTCCACACATTTAGGCCAGCTACTGTACACGAAGGATCAAAAGGTGGAGGTGTCTCTATTAACATTAAAAAAAAAAACATTAAGGCTAGTCCACCAGTATGCCCAGTGGTGGCTGGTGACTTCAAATCAATGGGGGGCTACAGGAGACAATGGAATGGGTGGAGTCAATGGGAAGGGGTGTGGCCAACTAGAAAGGGGTGGGGCTATGCTCAAAACCACAAAAACTGTAACTTTAATTAAATCCGCTGCCCTGGGTGCCAAACTGTCATTATAAGGGTCCAATCACGATAAAATGAAATGTAGAAGAAAAAAAATATTTCAATGCATTGGTTGCATGACAACTTACTTAATATCTAGATGGAAACAAAAAGGTTGTGATTCATGAAAAAATAAATTACTTTTTAAATGCATTACTGGAATCCCAGTCAAAATCAAGTATAAGAAAAACAAACAGCACTCAATTCAAGCCACTTCTCATTGCACTGCAGTTCTAATTATAATTTATATTCAGCTTTATTAAAGTACCAAGTAACATGCTGAAAGTAGCAATCTCTGTGATACCCCCACTTGTAAAAATGTTTCTTATCCAGAAAAGATTTGCTGCCTTACAACAACTGTCTACTTGTTTCATGGGGAAAACATGATCATAGTAAAAAATGAAAAGCAAACAAGAAACAAGCTCAAGATACATTGCTTAAAGGATTACTGCACAGGTTATGAACCACACATGATAGAGTGGCATTCTGTTTAGTTTACAGGTAAAGCCTGCAAAGATGACTGCAAGTCTCCAACAAATGTAATGAGCTTCTTAAAATAATGTAATCCTGTCTTTTATTACACATACTGTCGTATGCATTTCAATACCCATGGCTTATATGTTATCTAGTTATGTAAGTATTCCCTGCATGGCAACAACAGAAAGGTTTTCAATGTTGGCAGTTCTTTAACAGTATGCCTATTAAAGCTTTCTTGCATCTTACAATCTCAGACAAACTTACCTGATGGTTATTAAAGCATCGCTACTTAAACACAGAGCAACAGGCACTTTCTGAATAATAATAAGCATAAATCAACAGTATAAAAATATGCAGAGGGATTATAAGGGGAAGAGCAACATTTTGAGCCAAAATTGGGGACAGTTGAGAGGTTTGGATATGCCTAATTTTATAAAGCAATTTATTTGCACATACCTCTCAACCTGTTAATGCAGGAAATCTGGACAAGGCCAAATATATTGGGAGAACATATAAACAGTACTAAAAATTGCTCTTGTATAAACTGAGACAGTTGATAGAATATAACAGTTCTTGCTTTAGCATGCATTTTTCTGATGGCTATGAAGTCTGAAACTCAGTGTCTTGTCATTATTTAGTGACCTAATACCTAAATGATTTGCCAGAAAACCACAAATTTTATGAGGAATAAACCAAAAATAAGAAGCAAAAATCTATTAATTCTGTGAAAATCTGGACAGTTGAGAGGTATAGTTCAGCTGGGCTGTCTTTGAGTTTGCCTCCCTTCCCCTTCACAAAATCATGGTTGAATGGAGCCTCCCCCTGCAGCCATTCCAATGAACCACTATTTCACCCCATTTACCAAAAATACCAATGTGCATACTGCTTTACTTCTAAGATGATTTGGACTTCATTTGAAAGTCTTATTTTGCATTTTACAGCACAAACACTAAGACATCTGCTAAACAAAGCAATGCAGTCTCACAATGAAAATAAACTTAGCATTAAAACTTCTCTGCCCTTGAAACTCACATTCATTGAAACAGCATTGAAACCCACATTCAAAGAAAAGACATTTTGCCAGTGGCAGATAAAGATTAACTTTGGGCTGTTTTCAAACCATAGGCCCCTTGCACACAAAATATACACGTGATCTTTGACACGCCTTCCTAATTGTATTAAATTATATTCCTTGTACAGTACAGTACAGTTGTTAGAGGGCATTTTAAATTTATTGTTTTGAATATTTTTCCAGTAAACAATGAAACAAAATACATGCACCAATAATGACAAAATGCTCAATTCAGAACATTTTCCAGTAAACAATGAAACAAAATGCATGCACCAATAATGACAAAACTGTCCAATTCAGAACATTTCCATCATAAAAGTCTACTCAAACATCTGCAGTCCATCAGTATCAGTAAATATGCACAATCTCTGAAGAAGTAAAAGTCATCTAAATAATTTCACATTAAAGAAATCTGTAACTAATGAAGAGGTTGCTGCTAGCAAAAAAACTTTATATTTCATTGTTTCATCTACAAATAAAGTGCCTGTTGCCCTTGAGGAATAAATTGCCTATGTTGCATTAAAAAAATGATAAGCTAGTAATATTGCAAAAGGGAATAGATGGGAAACTGATAACAGCTTCATAGTTGCTAGGTATCTTCGCCAAGGACTGCAGCATCCACCCCCTTTACAACACAGTTTAGTATCAGCAATGCATCTACCTATTGTGGGAGTAGAACCCACAGCTTTCTGCATCAAAATCAAGTACACTACTTGTTGTGCTATTAGCAACACAAGCAAGCTTAGCATAAGCAGCACTAAACTTTTGTTCCCCTGCAGCTCTCAGCTTCTTGTAAAATCTACTCGACACTCAGCTGTATCTGTGAACGTTGCAGCAGAAGAAATTTGAAAAAGCCAAAATTTATTGGGGGGGGACAAAAGCTCAAAAACCAGGGACACATTTTAAACTGCTTGTATAATGTTGGAAAGTTACTAGAATAAAATGCTGTGTTATTACCATGCATTTCACTGGCAAGTATTGAACCCAGGACAAAACAGTCAGAGCAATATACCACTATGCCAAATCATCTGTTTTATGAAAGAGAGGAAGACTGAAACTTAAATGGCTACCATTTAATTAATTTGGTTCTCACCATAGCTGTCAATCTCTTAGCACAAAACACCTGAACAAAACCAATAATGGGGGAATACAACCCCAAACATATTCAGTGAATTCAGTTCTCACCATAAATCTCAACCTCTTAGCAAAAAACATGTAGACAAAGCCAGTAATGGGGGAGTACAGCCCCCAAACATATTCAGTGAATTTAGTTCTCACCATAGCTCTCAACCTTAGCACAAAAAACCTGGACAAAGTCAATAATGAGGGAATACAGTCCCAAAAATAGGGACAAATTTCAAATACACATTATAAACTTAGAAAATTGCTAGAATAAAAGGTTTTGTGTTACCATGTACTTTAAGAATATGAAGTCTGAAATTCAAATGCCTGTTATTTTTATTTATTTAACATTTGTTGACCATGAAAGTCTGACTTGGAACTAAAGCCAATGCACCCCAGCCAAGAATCAAACCACAGAACCTGTAAGGCAACAATGCTACCAGTGCACCACTGCACTACTGACTGTGTAAGGTAACAAAAATACAGAAACCACAGATTTTATGAAGAACAGAACAGAACAAATATGAGGCAAAAATCTACAGTGCTTTTACAAATGGTGGTGGGTAGGGAATTCAGGCCCTTGCCACCTGCAACCAAGGTACAGGGTTCAAACCTGAGGTATTCTGTACCCGCCACCATGTGCTTTCTCTAGCCAGCAGTATACAGCAACAGGGGCATTACACACACACACACACTTAAATGGGTCCAGGGCCTTCTGTTTTGCTGTATAGCTCCATATTTCCACTTGCAAAACTCTAGGGCCTTCCGGTAGCTCACCAATCCTGTGGTGATCTCCTTCCTTCCTGCAAGACCAGGCCAGCCTGTGGACATTGCAGTCTGATCCCTTTCCAGTCTATGCAGTTGTAACTGCATAAACTTCTGGCATGCTCTTGATTGCTGTGTTTGTAATCCAGACTGCTGCTGAATCAGTCCAGAGCTCTGCGCATGCTCCAGACTGGTTCAGCAGCAGTCTAGATGTCAGAAATGTGGCAAGTGTGGATGCGTGAAGGTTTGCAATTTTTGTCCTCCTTTTTTAATGTTTTTTCTTCTTTCTTCTACAGCTGGGAGTCTTTCTTCTTTGTTTTACAGCTGGGGGGGGCTACAGTCTTGCAGTCCAATAGCACGGGCCACCCCTGAGTATATCCCACTTGAACCTCTCCACATCCAAGTTACTTTAGACAAAGTTGTATACCATATCCTTGCAAGCTATAGGTCCCCCTCTATGACCCAGGAAAAAAGGAAATACTTAAATGTACTGGAAATACTCAATAACAAACTCACCTTAAGACTAGTCAAACAGGATGACATGCCTGAACTTCTCCATGTCCAGAATTTCATAGGCAAAGTCCCATATCATATCCTTACATGCTATAGGCCACCCTAAGATCCACAAAACTGTTGGTTTTCATAGGGAAGGGAGTTAGTTGGCCATCATTAGACATTTGCCCTTTTCCCCACTATAGTGCGATCTCAGAGTTGCTATATATAAGTAGGGGGCGTGGGGGTGCAGTTCCCCACACTGGGGAGTGTGGTGCATAGCCCCCACCTTGGTGGATTTGAAATAATATAGTGTGTGATGATAGCTGTGGTGGACAAGTAATTGCCTTCCCTATGAAAACCATTCACTGATGTGAACATTTGATGAATGGATGTTTGATGTAAAGGAGTCGATGATTAGGTATTTGCAGAAATAAAACTTTAATGAAGTAATATTGACCCATTTAATCCCAGTGAAATATGTGCATTAAAAGTGATTTGCTACTTTAACTCTTTGTACTCTAACTCCCTTTCTTTATCACCATTATAACCAGTGGGGACAAAATCAATAACCATGAACAAAAAACTTTTAAAATGTTTACACTGTACAGAACTTTTAGTTAAAGCATTAGCCATATTTTTATTTTAATTACATAATAATGCTCATACACACATTTTTTAGTTCTCTACTGGCTTTCTCTTTATAGAATGACTTTCAAGTACAGCACAAAGCCAAATAAATCACATATTTAGATGCACAGGTAAAAATTGGAACACAGTGTATCTGTCCTACTATTTAAAATATGGACTCTCTGACAAATTGTTGCACATAGAACAAATGTAGCACTTAAACATATCTTTTTTTTATTATTATCATAATGTCCCACCCTCTGTCTTTCAAAAATGTCCTTGAAGTTACTCCCTGTTTTGTTGATGAAAGGACGTTTAACTCCCACTATTTTACTAATTTCTTTGCTAACACCTAGTATATGCCAATAATTTTGAATAACTGATTTTGTAGCCTTGCTATATGAAGAAAAGACCAAAGGTATGGATACTAACCAATCCCTACTGATGTCGAACTTCACTTTTTCTTTATCATTGTTATAATCTACTACTTCCTTCACTTGATTAACCACATACTCTGGACATCCCCCTATATAAAAACCTCTTCTGTAATGCTACTGAAAAACTTTCTAAAAGTTCCACATCAGTAGTTTAACTTAACAAATTTTCCTTTTACAACATTAAATTTTAAATATGTAGGATGTATACTAGTGTAATGAAGAATAGATAGCATTACCAGAAACATTCTTATAATTAATACTAGTGTACAATTTGGTGTTTCCTTCTTTCTTATATATATCCACATCTAAAAAACTGATTCTATGTTCATTATAATGGCTCACAAATTCTAGAAAATGTGCACTTTTATTTAATGTTTGTAAAAAACTAATGTTACCCCCCCAAATAAAAAATTACTCAATCCATAAATATAAAATAACTTGAAATATGGTAATGACCATCTAACTGAGGTAGCACATACTTTTCCCAATATGCCATTACCAAATTGACATAAATAGGTGGCATTCTAGCCACCATTGCCACCCCACTAGATCGATGAAAATAACTCCTGTCAAATAAAAATAATTATTAGTTAGCACTACTTCAATGCATTCTATTGAAAATTTAATTTCACCTAATTGATAGTCATTGCTCTGATTTAACATATATGCTATCCATTCCAAACCAATGTCATGAGGAAGGACTGAGTACAGAGTGCAAACATCAACCGTTACTAGCAAATCTTTGGATTCCACCAAGATATTCTTGATCTTATCTAAAATATAAGGAATCACTTAGAAAGGACGGAATTTGCTTAACCAGCACTAGTAACGCCCTAACTTCACATTTAGACACTCCTTTCAACTTCGAAGCAGGTGCAGCAACTATAGATCACTTCAGTTGTGATACCTTGTATTTGTATATCTTGGGTACCCAAAACAGTCTCACTGTCTTAGGTTTAAGTGGTACACTCACACTTTGTGATGAATTTGTAGCATGGCACACATATTAAGAAAGGATGTATGAGCCCTCAACTCTTATAAAGCCCTAGAGGGTGAACAAAAGAATTACATTTATAGGTACATGTTTGTATGAAGTCATGCACTACAGATCATTATTACTGGGAAATTAAATAATGCCTGTGAGCATTCATTGACATACTCAGCATTTACATCTTGTCAGACTTGAACACATGTTAAGGTCAGATCTCAAAGAGATGTGTATCAACTACTGGTGCCACAGAAATAGCATATCTGATGTGTCATGAAGAACATACTCAAAGGGATTAAATCACTATCCTATTGCAATGGGTGTAGCTCTCCTAACATGGAGAGTGACAACTAAAAAGGTGACCATCATACTATGCCTTATCTACATTCTTTGCCTAAGCCACTGCTATCAGCCACAGCTGTCTCATAGCCAGATCTTACCAGATTCAACCCCTTGCTGATCATGCTGCACACTCTGCAGAGCTGTGAGCTAACTGCATTAGCCACAGGAGATGCTAATGGAGGTTGCCACAAATAATACACTTCAAGGTATGAAGTATGAAAAGGCTTTTGATTTTTAATATATCCAATACAAATTTGTCTGAGGAATGAAATGGATGCAGCTATGTTACTGTTCACACAACTGTGAACAGTCCAGTATCACTGTTTGTTGGTTAAGCTACCTTTGTCTGTTCACATCGTTTTGTACACATAGAGTCCTAGATTCAAACTACTGTCTATCTGCATAGATATGCATTGTCATGACTGAGCCACAGGAGCACTTGCATCACAAGAATCACAGAAATCCTATTTGACTGGTATGAAATCCTCGGTGTGTTGTGAGGTGTTTTTTCAACATAAAACTTGATAGAAGTAACTTGATGAAATGTTGTATATGTCAAGTCGGTACACTCACATAATGTTGATCTTCATCTGTGTATTGACCACATGCACCACAGGTGAAATCTTACCACAGTTGGGACACGGAATATATTTGAAGTCATGACACTATCTTTGCATTGCAAAGCAGTTGTTAGAGGTAAAAGTAATGAAGAAGCCTTCTTCCCCTGCAATTGTATACATTAAAACTATGGCCCTTTCCCCTCTGTTATGCAATTTCAGACTTGGGGGCTGGATGAAGGGGGATTGCCCCCTGCAAAAACAATGTTTGCCTAGTTTATGGGGTTTTGACAATTTAAAATGTCAGCAATATAGCCTTGATGATGTATGTTTTGACATTTTAAATTGGACATCGTATAGCTAGATCCACTGACACATACAATGACAACATTCAGTTGCCATAAGTTTTGAAACCTACCTATGTGATTACATAAGCTACATGATACTGTGTAGACAGCTCACACCACATGAGAAGTCTTACTACAATTATGAGATTGTGTGCATTTGAATACATTACATCATCTTACTGCTGCAAGTCATAGGTGCCTGTAAATAGTTTAAAGAGTGCTGTGATCTGTCTTCTTGTTACAAAATATTGTATGATGGGATGTACACCTAAACAAAAGTGTTGCATAATGCAGTCATGGTAGAAGCACAATAATGTGCAATGAGTAAATAATCCAGGATTCAGACTGATGGCTTACTAAGGTAACAAGCTACAGAACATTGTATCCTTTCCCCAAACCACAGGAGAAAGCTTACTTTTTGGTTTAGCTAAAGCATATTTCAGCAAACTGTTTAACAAATGAGTTGTCTTTGCGAAAATGGACAGAAAGTAATGAAAGACACCTCTCCAGCTGTATATATGTACAAATCAGATGTTTGGGTAACAATATTCTTACGTACATGTACATTCTCATGTACACTGACCCAACAGAGTCTATGGAGTGATATCTGGTTTTGCACTGACCACCTAACTAATTTCACAAAATAGAGCACATTGCATGAATTGCAAGTACTGCACAAGATGTTTGTTTACAACTGTGACAGTGCACATTTAAATGAATGACATCACCATTGTTTTAATAGGCTGATATGCATGCTAAAAAAGGATAGAAAATGTTGGGAGAGCCCACTACCATAATAAAGCTACACAACATAGCATGAGAGAACCAAACAGAATCACAGTGGTCACTCACTGCTAGTTTCAAACCACTTACCTGTCTACTTGCACAATCTAGAGAACACAATATTAATAGGAAGTGCCACAGGAGGATTCTGATGACAGTAATGAGATAGTGCACTTTTGAAAGCATTATCTTATCCATGTGTTGCACAAAATGGGTTTTGCATAAGAATGGAAAAAAATTATGGTGAGCCTTTCCCACTGTAAAAATGTCTCAGAAGTGTAAATGTACACAATGGATATTTTGATGGAGCCAGTGGAGACACATACACATATGCATAGTCATATTACTTAAGCAATGCTGGATTCAACCATGTACCAATCTAGTTACACAGCCTAAACGATACAGTATCAACTGCAAGCATCAAAAGAGATGTCTTATAATGTCAGTGTGAGATACAGCACATTTGAAACAATGACATAATCAGTGTGTAACAGTGTTAAAAGTGTAATTAATTGATGTGGGATCACTCTTTAAGTGTAGATGTTTCTCTTGAGTGGAAGTATACACATCAGATCTGTTGCTGAAGCCGTACTTGACACTCGTTCAATGCTGTTGGATTCAACACAACCTAGGGAACACAGTTTCAACAGCAAGTGCCACAGTGGATGTCTCATTATAGTGGACATTTGAAAGGATGACATCAGTGTGTTGCACAGAATGTGTTTTGGATGAAATTTCAACAGATTAAAGGTGGAACCTTCTACTGGTGTAAATATGTCCTGTAAGCAGAAGTCTACACAATGGACATTTTGCTAAAGCCAATTCGACCTGACAGGACAGACACATACACACAGTCATGATATTTAAGCAATGCTGAAGTCAAAACCTACCTATTCACACAATTTAGAGAACACAGTATTAATCGTAAGTGCCACAGGAGAAGTCTTACTTCTGTAGAGAAAGTGTGCACTTTTGAAAGGATGACCTCATCAGTGTGTTGCAGAGACGATGTTTGAGATAAAAGTGAGAGAACGTGAAGGGAATTCCATTTCCTTGTTTACATTTTTCTGCTGAGTGGAAGTGTATGTATCACATTTGTTGCTGAAACCATATTTGGCTAACACTAGCACCTTAAATACATACACACACACACACACACACACACACACACACACACACACACACACACACACACACACACACACACATGCACACACTCACAAGCTCAACACTGTAGAATTTGAATGACCAGCCTATCTAGTTACACAATTTAGAGAACACAATATTAACCACAAGCTGCACAGTAGAAGCCTGACTTCTACAGTGAGAGAGTGCACTTTTGAAAAGATGACCTAATCAGTGTGTTATAGATAAGATGTTTGTGATAAAAGTTGGAGAAAGTGATGAGCCCTCCTCCAATTTAAATGTTTCTCCTGATTGGAAGTGTACACAACAGATGTGTGGGTGAATCCAGTCCTACCTAGCACTACAGACAAATGTGCACACACAGACACACACACACACACACACACACACACACACACACACACACACACACACACACACACACACACACACTAATAATAGTTAGCCAGTGTTGTATTTAAACACCTACCTATCTAATTTCACAATCTAGACTCTATTATATCAACTGCTAACACCACAGTAGAAGTCTGACTTTAAACGTGTGTTAAATTTACATTCATAAGGATTACCATATCAGTATGTTGCATCACCGGTTTGGATGAGAAGGAACATGTTTTGACAAGCTGAAGTAACAACAATGTGTTCATCACAAGTAATTACATACTGCTCCAGTAGTTTGTCTATCCTCCATCAGTTCATGTATATTGCAGTAGTATGAGTGGCATGTATCCAGTTCATGTGCATTGCAGTAGTATGAGTGACATGTATCCAGTTCATGTATATTGCAGTAGTATGAGTGACATGTATCCAGTTCATGTACATTGCAGTAGTATAAGTGACAAGTATCCAGTTCATGTACATTGCAGTAGTATGTGACATGTATCCAGTTCATATCATTGCAGTAATATGAGCAACATGTATCCAGTTCATGTACATTGCAGTAGTATGAGCTACATGTATCCAGTACATGTACATTGCAGTAGTATGAGTTACATGTATCCAGTTCATGTACATTGTAGTAGTATGAGTGACATGTATCCAGTTCATGTACATTGCAGTAGTATGAGTGACATGTATCCAGTTCATATACATTGCAGTAGTATGATTGACATTTATCTGTTTCACAGTATAGTGTTTTGATGATAATCATACTTGTGCAACAGTGGACTGACAACCAAGCATTTCTGAGTGTTCAGCTCAGGACGGTTTGTATGCAAAGAGAAATCATTTGTTGTGTCATTTTCAAATGCATTTCTTCATTCTTGGACAAAGTGCAGTGTAAATACAGACAGATCAAAACATGATAGTGCATTATATAATACCGCTTATGAAGTATGGGTGATAAGATCACACACAATTGTACATGGAGGTAACCATACTAGTATGGGTGATGGCAAAAACTCACTAGTTTTTGCCATAGGAAGTGAAATGCCATTACTGTCATTCAGCATCGGTACACTAAGCCAAACTCTATACAAATGCTGTGGGGAATTAGTGAAGGCTTTTTTATTGGTTATTTCTGGTTATGTGTTTTGTGTTTGTTTCTATTTTCTGACCAAAATAAGTGTGTGAAAAAGGGGCTAATAGGACAATGGTAAATATGGGGGGGCAAGCAGAACGTAGGACACAGGGGAAAAATACATGCAGGATGGTGGTGAGAGAATAACATAACTATCCACTTCTTCCCAACATAAATGTAGACAGAATTTAATGAATTTGGAGAGTTATCACATCAAGGCTGGGTGACAATAACAGAATAATGTTGTATAGTCAATTGGACCAACTCAAGTGTGTTAGGTAGACACATAGACAAAGTGAAGAGGTATGTATAGAGCATATATATATATATATATATATATATATATATATATTGTAGGACAAATCCCTGTGCTTTTATTTATTCATTTATTTAGTCATTGATTGATTTTGTAGAGAGACTACTGTTGGGGAAGCTGCTTAGCAATAACAGGGTCAGGTAGGTTTGGTAGGTTAGGTAGCACATGCAGACATACAGGGCATACAAGATAGACATGGATAGCGATGGACCCAAATGTTGGGGGACACCATGACTGGGGATAGGTCGGGGACATCAGAGGTTCATCCACATTCAGCTTGAGCACAGTGAGAATTCAATCCTCACCCTCATAACTGTCATCACTGTCTCCTGTCTCAATGTCCTGGTCAGTGCTGGACATGGCATTGATTTGGCAATTTGATGCAGGACCTTTTCTACACTGCCAATTTGGGCACCAAGGCCCCTCTCCATGATGTCCTCCACCAGCCCTGTCAACTCCTGATGGGTAACAAATCACTTTCTTTATTATTATTTCTGATAGGTACCTTTACAGCAGCAACCATGGTTGAGCTATCTAATGCAGTTGGAGCATGTAGTGCAGGAGTTTTAGAGGCAGTTCTAACAAGTTGTAACCCAGATGAGTTGGGTGTCTGTGCTATCTGTGCTCATAATGCAGCAGCCACCTCTTGAAGTATGGTTGGCCAAACCCCAGTAGCTGGTCTAGCTCTCTGTGCTAATGGTCATTTGTATTGCAGTAGCAATGTTTCCACACAAGCAGGAGAGAGAGAGAGAGAGAGAGAGAGAGTTTGAGGAAACAAAACATAGATAACATCAATGCCATGCCACATTATTATTTCAATACATAAATGAATATGGCACATACATGTATGCTCCTCTTTGTCAGATCCAGACATGATGTGAAGGAATTATTATGTCATAAAGTACATCAGTCTTGGTGCTATCATAAATAATATGGAAACAATTATTTACGTATGCCATATCAGATATATTAATTCCAATTAAATAAATCTACTTACAAAAATGGAATGTTTAATGTAATTTCATATTGCAGTAATTAATTTATACATTATATCCTGTAATAATAGATAATGTCTGCTTTTTGGAGGTGGACCCCCCACCCCACACACACAGAGTTAAGTTGAAGTACTCATTGTCAAAAGCAATCATCAAGAGCTATTGGAGCAAGCATGTATCTTTGATATAAACATTAGGTATGTCTACTCAAGTTGATATGTACTGATGCCCTAAAAAGTATGAACTGGCTTACATTTATGCCTGATGCATACTTACCACATGCTTCTTTAAAGTGAGCCATTCTATTCTAGTACACCTTTCTGGTCAAGAAAATAGTTTCAGCAGCTGTACAGAACAGAAAAAAGCAAGAAATTGAAGCATAATGAGGAAATGTATTGGCTATGAAAGCCATGGTATATCACTGACTGGTGATGATTCACTATACTTACACATCTCAGGGGTGTCTGCAGTCCTAAATTAATCCTACCATCAGCTCTCAGTTGAGCCTTTTCATGTCACTGTAATGGTGATAACATTGTTCACCAGTGCATGGAATGCCAGTTGCACTGGAGACAGTCTTGGCCAAGCCATTCCAAGCCTAGGCTTTGTTCTAAGACCTGTTATAGTCCCTCTGCAAAAGTCTACAGCTACGAAGCTTGATAAAGAGTGTCAGGAATTTCCTGGACTCCTCTTCACACTACCTTTGGTCTCTAAATGGAGTAGCACCCTCACCTTTGCCTGCCATATCTGGAACTATGTGCCTGAATGGGCCCTCAATTTTAATCCCACATGTACCAGCCTGTGTGCAGATACACAGCCTTGCCAGCCACATTTGCACATTTTAAAGTAGAAAAATGGCTTGGCTGAGACATTTGGAATGACTCCACCAAAACACAATGAAGGTGTAAAATATAGCAGTGAGACTTTGCCATATGTGATGATCACCCTATTTGCACATGTTCCACTGTTAAATAGTGAAATGCTTTATGTTGTTTGTTATAATAATTGTGGTTTAGCAGTAAAATGTGATGAACTGGGGCATAATTGATTGCTGGAACATACATAATACAAAGATTGTCTGATACCATCTGGGAAATGAACCCATGATTAAAAATGAAGAAACATAGCATTATAACTTTTGCTTATTAACTGTCAATCCACTGAAGAACTTACTTTTTTAAGTTGTAAGTTAATGTATGCAAATTTCAAACTGAATGGAGATGCAATTAAAAGATGCCTCTGTGTGTGTCACTAATGTTAATGGAGTTCTATGTAAAAGACAGTCTTTGTGGTTGTAAATACGTTGCATATGTGATGAGTCATACAAATTTTATATACATATTGTGCACTTTAAACCTATGCAAATGCATTTTGCATTATTATCATTGCAATGCTTAACATGATTTACTTATATAATATTTGACTTATGTAGCAAACATTAATGATTGTTCTGTTGGCAAGCTGATGATTGCAATTGCCATTTGTATTTAATGTTACATTAATAAAGAAAATTGCGTGACCCGCTCAGTAAAATTATCTGTAAACTGGATTTGAATCCAGCATTACTTGTGCACTTTCTCCAAATTCTCAGCAGTTGAACCTTCTGCCACAGAAACAGATAGCTGACATGTGCATTTTATTCACTTAGTACTGTTCAGAGTGCTGACATCAGCACACTGGTGCCAGTCTCATATGTGCTACTGATGGTAGCCAAAATTAAAATTTTTACTTTTAGCCTTTAGACATGAACTTTCATTGCAATCTGCAAGGCTACATAGAAATGCAGAAGATAAAAAATTAACTAAAAATAAACAAATTAGATGGTGTAGCAATCAATGAACAAAGCACTTATGTCATTAGCCTGACACATTCATCCTTTTAGGATTTGTTTTTCACGTCATAACTTACATTTCCGTTACACATCAGCAGGCCTTCAGGTAACACCAATTATTGAAAAACAAGACACACAGCAGATGCCATTAGATCATTTTTGACACAGCATATGCCACTAATAATGACACACCTTTAATAGCAATGTATTGCTGTCTTTATTACTACTTGGGAGATATAGATAAGTAATCCAGACTATATTCTATGCATTTTATTAAACAATATTTTCACATTCCTCATCTTACTGATTTTCTGTTATCATACTTTACAGATTGTCATATTGTGCATCATGCATCTCTAATATTGTTATTAATAAGAAGAATAGTTAAGTTTTCAGCAACAAAGCATTTGTAACATTAGTTCATAAGGACTATAGGTAACATATTAAGTACTTATCACACAGGCTTAGGCTGTTCAGTTGATATACAAAAGTGTGTGCCAATATTTAATCTGACCCAATATGCAAATGTATCAGTAATCTAGATTTGAATCCACCATTACCTCTGATGCTGCTCACAACCCATTGTTTTTGCAGCTTGTGCCACAAAGATGGGTAGCTGATAGGTGCATTTTCTTCAGTCAGTACTGTCCTAATTATTGATGTCAGTCCACCTGTGCCAGTCTTATTTCTCCTACTGATGGCATTCCAAATTAAAATTTGAGTTTTTGCCATAGGAAGTGAACCATTGTTCACTGCTAATGACCGTTAACATTCAACAGTGTGCAATGCCAAGTGGCACGCAAAGGATGAAGCAAAAAAAGGACTGAAAATGTATCTTTGTGACATTTTCTCAAATTTATTCAGATAACATGAAAATGTGAAAATTAAACATGATTACTTTCACACACATCACTTTTTCTAGATTTAAAACTTGAAATCATGGCTTTAACAGGACATGTTTGAGATTATTTTCAGTATTTGCTACACACACAGAAATTTTGGAAAGAAGAGAAAACACATACTCAAGCTATGACATTCCATCACTTTAAATTAAAGGTCCAAGGTAAAGCATTTCTTTGAAATTTCTCACTAGATGCATAGATGAATGGGTTATTTTCAACAGTTAAGCTAATAATTCCTGTCACAATATTAACACGTGTTTGCAATGCTGTTTTCTTCTCTTTCTTTTGTGAGTAGTATTCTCTTTTTCAGGCTTTTCTAACATGAATGCAATGTCACTTTATTTATTTTGAGAGTATGTTTTTATATCTGTAACTGCTATGTACAACTTTTTACTCAGAGACACAGTTAGCATTTAGCAATATACTCATTAGAAAGGTTTTCTCCTGTCATTCATTCTAATACGTTGTCCTTCTGTTAACTTTATTCTTCTTGGCACACCCTCAGTAAGTGTATATCAAAGTGGCAGCAATGTGTAACAATTAATTATTCATGCAGTAATACTAATCATTCACACCTGCAAGCTCTTAGCAAATAACAGTTCTCAATACTCATTCTTGTACTGCTACAGCATGTGCACAGCATCATGTAGGTCCTCACACCATGTCTACCTGCCCAGCACATTGTGCTGCTTGAGTGATTCATGAATGGTAATGATTTGACACATGCTTTGCATATTCACAGTGCTCACAGGTGTTAATCTGTACTTTATAACCTCATCTTGGTGAGGCACTTGTATCATAATAGGGGAGACTGCTTTGATCCACAGACTTCAATACTGTTGTTTCACTGCTGTAATTGCAAAGGTTTAGGTACTTTCATAGAAAATCTGTAAAGCTATGCAATGTTTCTTTACAAAAAAATGTAAACATTACTGATAGCTTACATTTCACATAGCATTCTGTGATGTCTGCAGTTTTTCCATTTTGTTATACCATGTATATAGCAGTTGTTTATTTTAAGTAAACTCAGGTAGTACTGCATGCCTTATAGCAACATTTCTCTGAGAATGTGAATACGTTGTGAAAAAATGCTATATGAGTAGTAACAATGGAAAGGTTACATTGTTTTCCAGCAACTGTTTATTTTTGCCTGAACTCAACAGAAGGTTATCCCAAATGTTAACATGTTTAACGTGTGACATTTTGATTAACTTATTTTGCTAATTCTGGTATGTATGAGAGACTTACATATTTGGGTCATCTTTACCAAAAGTCATTGTTTTGAGTTTATTTTTTTTTTTTGGTCAGGGGGTTTAAACATACATTAATTTTTGTTAATGGTGCTCGCATCATATGTGTTTTACCATTCACTTTGCTTAATTTTATGACATATATATTTATTTATATTTTTTTTCATCCCATATAGGAATAAAGCTCCCAAGAAATCTGGGCCATGTAAATTGGCATTCTCAGAAGCTGAGAATGAGCTGATAGTGTTGACACTCTGTCAGTACAGATCATACACATTAGAGAAACTTAAAGATAACAAGTCCTTCCTTCACCATATCTGGTGACAAGTGGTGGAATATGTCAATGCTGTGGGTGTCCATAGTAATGATTATGGCTAAATCAGACACTGGGCCAATGACATGATCACCAAAGCCAAAAAAAGCAGACACTGCTATATATTTCAGGAAAATAGAGCTACTGGTGGTGGTCCAGCTACTGAAACATCACTGACTGAGACATATGAGTTCCTGTCAACCTTAAGGGATCCAGACAGTTCATCCAAGGTTTTAAAAACCAACAAAACGGAAACCATAAAAGCCGACAGCAGTCGAAGTTACTTAACAGAACAAACTGTTTATTGTAAGCGCTTTTGGCTAGGAAATACCCAGCCTTCATCAGACAAAACAGTTTTCAAAAAACAAACAGGTTCTTTTGTACTGGGTTAAACAATTCTAATTAATTAACAAGTTAAACCCTTAAAGCAACAGGTTCACTTATCTACTAGACAACATAAAAAGACCTTAGAACGCTGGCAAAAGATCTATATTGTGCCTCGTCCAAATAAAAGCATTAATAAGCTTAAAACTATAATAAATGAATACCGTTATTATAATACCATCTAGTAATAAATAGGCAAAATAATTTGACACAAATATTAAACTCAGTAAATCCCTACTGTTAAGACAAACATGACTACTAACCTAAACAAGAATGGCTATTAATGTTTATAAGGTGTAAAATATAGGATATGCTAACATATTAATCATCTTCTAAGTGACAATAATTTCAACATACATTTAATAGATACATTGTCATTCAGGCCCGGAAAGGTTTGTGCGTTTGTTCTTATTTGTCACTTTAACTCGTCCAACTCCAGTTGTATTTGCCATGGACCCCCTCTAATCCCTGGTATCCTACATTGCTAAATAGCAAATTTAAAATTATGACTAGGGTAGTCCATGGCATGTTTGGCCAGTGCATTATTGGGATCTTTTTTATAATGGCATAACAATGCTCATAGATCTGCTGCTTTAGTTCCCTTTCCGTCTTGCCTATATAGAATGCGTTGCATCCATTACACAGTGCAAAATATGTAACTACTTTAGTTTCACAATTAAACTTAGAATTTATTTTATATCTTTTGCCATTAATGTCACATTGGTTACCTATTTTAATATATTTGCATTGGGGACAAAACCCACACTTAAACATGCCTTTAATATTACTATAATTATGGCAAATATTATTTTTCTTTTCGAAAATAGTTTTGAGGTTTAATCCTCTCCTATAAGTTATTTTTGGTTTATTCCCCAATGCTTTAACCAACATCTCATTTCCTTTTATAACACCCCAATTCTTGCATAACACTTCCCTAATAAAACAATGATCAAGTGAATATGTATTAAGGAAGCTAACTTGGTAAAGAACTTTTTGCTCAAAAGATGCCACTTGAGTAAGACTAACAGTATTAGGGCTGGCGCTTAAATTATCCAGTGAGGTATCCATGTGCGTTGCATCTTGACAACTCAATAACGAAATAAAAAAAACATCAACTCTCTTCTGTTTGACCTCATTTTTAACAGCCACTATTAAATGAAGGGGATAACCCCTACTAAGAAACATAGTTTCTAATAATTCACATTCGGACATAAATTCACTCTCTTCCGAAATCATACGGGCAGCCCTGACCATTTGGCCTTTCACCACTGCTCGTTTCTGATGGTACGGATGACTACTCGAGAAGTGGAGGTGTTCGAGTATGTTGGCTTCCTATATATATTACTTTTATAACAAAGGTTGCCAAGATCTTTAACCAATAGAATATCAAGGAAGATAATGGACTCCTCTCCCAGAGCATAGGTAAATTCCAAAAAAGTGGTGGTTTTAGATATATTGCTAATAAACATTGGTATTTGGAAAGTATTACCTACCCAAATACAAAACATGTCATCCTGGTACCTAGTGTACCAGTAGACATTGTTCTGAAATAATGGATCTTGATATAGTAAGCTATGCTCCCAATAAGCCATTACGGCATTAGCAAAGCTTCCACCACAAGGGGAGCCCATAGCTACCCCCGATTTCTGCAGGTAAAACTCACCCTCAAAAGTCATATAATTATTGGTCAAAACCAGCTCCAATAATGTTACCACTAAATAAATAATATTACTATCAACTTTTTTCATTAACAAAAATTCACGAGTCCACTCAATTCCAGTGACATGGGGGATGACCGTATATAGATCCTTAACATCTATTGTAAGGAAATGACTGTTATACTGAAATTCAAGCTTACTGATGTCTTGTAGAAAACTCCACGAATCCTTACATATTTGTGATTCGCTTTCTAAGTATGGTTTAAGTAAGCTATCTATATATTTGGCACACCCTTAGGTGATTGACCCCCGACCATCAACTATTGGTCTAAAAGGTGGGTCAATCAAAGATTTATGAATCTTAGAGGTCCCAAACAAGGCTGGAGTAATAGGAGCCAACATTGATAAATAATGATACAAATCGATGTCTATGGAGCTCTCTAAGAATAAATCTTCCAAACTTTCCCTAATCTTATTATATGCTCCATTGACTTCGTTCAATGAAACTTTAATGTATGAATCAGTGTCAAGTTGGCGACCCATTTTTTCTACATAAACTGCATGGTCCATAAAAACCAGACCACCCCCTTTGTCCGGTTTCATGACCCTAATATTACAGTCTTTTAGCAAGTTAATACAGTCATTCTCCAAAGCACTAAGGTTAGGTCTAATAACCCTCTTGTGGAAACCTTCCTTAATAGCTCTAAAGTCAAATTCACACATTCTTTCGAACACATTTAACTCAGGGTGAATTGGGGGGTTAAATAAACTAGAAACCCTGGTGGAACAAGACATATTTAAACTATTGCCCATAAATAGATTAAGATTAAGTTTACGAACAAATAACTTGAGGTCAATTAAAGTATCTGCAATGTCCATCCTTCTAGAAGGAACAAAAGTCAATCCTTTCGTAAGAAAGTCAACCATCTCCTGGTGGACATCCAAGATGGTATAATTAAAGATTTTAAAATCTCCTTTCGAACTAGTATGGACATTTAAGTTGAAATTATCACGATTGTCAAATACTATCGCTTCCGCTGCCTCTTTCTGTTCCTCCCTTGTGTCCGATTGTGATTGAATTGACGATTGTTGGTTCGGACATTGGTGTTGGATTGAAAATCCCGCCGACTGAAATCGTCAGTCCTATTGGCAACATTCCCAGTGTTGTTACTAGAGGCATTATTGTCCCCTCCATTGTTACTACGGTTGTTAAGCCTTTCACTCCGCCTCAATGGCTCATTAGCTCTTGGGTCAGCCACAGGACTATTACTAGGAGTAGTAACCAAACCATTACCTTCATTAAAGTCCATATTAGCATTAGAGTCAACACTTTGCCTATAAGGCACATTGGAAGGGGGCTTGGGATAAGCCTGTTTTTTGGTGTAATCACTAATGTCTCTAGCAATCTTTCTCCTTTTAGTAATTAATAGTTTGTCCAATGCCAATTCTATACTGGTATATGTCCTGCAATACTCAAATTTATACCTAAAAAAATCGGCACGATTTTTGATGTATTGATCCAGTGTTTCAAGATCCGTTTTAAGAACCCCAATATCAGTATTATAAAAGTTAATAAGGGCTTTTAAGAACTCACATCCTTGGCGGTCAAACAGTTCTAACAGTTCATGGTGAAATCCTGATCCGTTCACTAAACCTGCTGGATAACGCCACTGCCTGAGCCCTTTAGGAATAATCTTCCTATTAATACATTCTTGCAAGTAGGAAACTTCAAGCTGAAGTTTCCGACATTTAAACATTTTCGTATCAAACTCATTGATCTTGCTCAAAAGGTTATTGGCAGCCTGTTCATCAGTGTCTTCAAAAGAAAAATTATTATCTTGCACAACACTAAAAAAATTGTTGTTATTAACAAATGCAGCCATAGAAGGGATATTATTACTTAAAACTGTACCACTTTCTTCACGTGGAGTCACAATTGCATTACCCTGAACCGGCACAGAGTCCCCATTACGAGGACTAACAGTAGTGGATGCTAGCCCATGGTCGTTAGCCACGCTTGTTGTTGTTACTGTACCAGTTCCCTTGGCGATGTTATTGCCTGGTTTTATTGTTACACCTTTGGTTTTATTGCCACTATTGCTGTTTGATGTTCGCGGTTGACCACTAGAACACGCAGAGGCGTCCACCTTCTGCGTTAGCGACTCAACTCGTCCTAGAAGAACCTGGACCAAGGCGGTCAAATTGCCAATAGCATCCTCTTGGGTGTTATCGGAACGATTATTTTCAATAATTTCCTCTTGTGAAAACAGAGACTGCATTGCCGCTCTGTTCCCGCTTGCCATGAGACCAAAAACAAACTTCAAACGCATAAAACTTTTAAAAACCAACAAAACGGAAACCATAAAAGCCGGCAGCAGTTGAAGTTGCTTAACAGAACAAACTGTTTACTGTAAGCGCTTTCGGCTAGGAAATACCCAGCCTTCATCAGACAAAACAGTTTTCAAAAAACAAACAGGTTCTTTTGTACTGGGTTAAACAATCCTAATTAATTAACAAGTTAAACCCTTAAAGCAACAGGTTCACTTATCTACTAGACAACGTAAAAAGACCTTAGAACGCTGGCAAAAGATCTATATTGTGCCTCGTCCAAATAAAAGCATTAATAAGCTTAAAACTATAATAAATTAATACCATTATTATAATACCATCTAGTAATAAATAGGCAAAATAATTCGACACAAATATTAAACTCAGTAAATCCCTACTGTTAAGACAAACATGACTACTAACCTAAACAAGAATGGCTATTAATGTTTATAAGGTGTAAAATATAGGATATGCTAACATATTAATCATCTTCTAAGTGACAATAGTTTCAACATACATTTAATAGATACATTGTCATTCAGGCCCAGAAAGGTTTGTGCGTTTGTTCTTATTTGCCACTTTAACTCGTCCAACTCCAGTTGTATTTGCCATGGACCCCCTCTAATCCCTGGTATCCTACATTGCAAAATAGCAAATTTAAAATTATGACTAGGGTAGTCCATGGCATGTTTGGCCAGTGCATTATTGGGATCTTTTTTACTAATGGCATAACAATGCTCATAGATCCGCTGCTTTAATTTCCTTACAATAAACAGTTTGTTCTGTTAAGTAACTTCGACTGCTGCCGGCTTTTATGGCTTCCATTTTGTTGGTTTTTAAAAGTTTAGTTCATCCAAGGTTCCCTGTGCAGTGCTTGACATGGGAGCTAAAGTGGAGAATGACTAAAGGGTGTCTACTGGTAAAGCTCCAGGTATGCCATAGTAATACTCTTTATGTATGTTGAGCAAGAGAGAGGAGTAGGGGAAAAGAAAGCATGAGATAGAGATAAAAGGGTAGAGAAGGAAAGTAGAGAGAGAATGGATACATCTATAAGTGTACAAGATCTTTCTTAATATGCAGATGTAAGTGGTGTTGATATTTATTGTGTCATTTGCATTGTAATGCTTATCAACCTTCTTTCATTTCCATTTTGTCTGTCAAGACACATCTGGTACTGATTTTCCATGACTGCTTGCAAATGATATGGGCATAACTTTTTCATTATTATTACTGTATATAAAAATTCTTTAAGTCTATCTTAATTCCTTTTTTTAATTGCACTTGCATGCATTATTGTTTCCAGTTTACATCTCATACTTTTGATAAGTTTTTCTTCTGTTTCTCTATTTGTTGTGTCTTATTACTTATCACTGGTGATCTTGCCTCTTGTCATTTTGGAACTCCTACTGCCTGATGTTGGAGTATTGGTAGCCTCTGATGGTGATGAAAAGGCACAGTCTGTGGATGCAGAGGGTCAATCTCACACTGAGGCTGTGGCTTCCACATCCCCTGGGCAGAATCTGTTCACAGTCAGTATTCTTATTTATACCCATGGCACGGAGCCATCAGAGACATGGCAGGTTGAGGGTGACATAGCTGATCAGGGTAGTGTGGTCACTCTATCAGAGCTGGTTGAGTCTCCACATAGCCATTGTGAGGGTGAAGTACCAAACATGGGTGCTGGTAGTGGTTCTTAGAGGAGGCCTGCTGTCTGCCCTCCAACTGCTGTTGGTGTGTCACTAGATGCCATGCGATGTATGTGTAGGGCTGTCACAGAGGCACAGGCATGTTGCACTAGGACCTTGAAAGTGATAGTCCGCGAACTGCATGTTGTGCATTCTGATATGTGAGACTGCCTAAACCATATAGTAGACTCCTTGAACAGGATGATGACAGACTTGATTGTATAGTGTCTGTAATAGAATGTCTGCTGGGGATGGTCAGTATCCACATGGTCAGTGGGCCACTACATTATCAGGTGTTAGCCCATGTACCTGTGTCAGATTCCACTCCCATAGTGGCACTACTTCCACTGCTCTGTCAGTGACTGAGATGTCCACACTCAGATGTGGTAGGCTATGTTTTTCTGGTCCTGGATGTAGTCATGATGAGAGTTCATACAGCAGACATCATTCACATTGCATTCAGGTAACACCCCAACTTCTAGCCAGGACCATGGAACTAGCAGTGCAACTCCTGGCAAACGTAGTTATCATGGTCAATTGTGATACTGTTGAATTGAATACTCTACCATGCATTCCAAATCCAAGTGGAACTCTACCATGCATGACTCACACCTGTCTGAGATGCCAGGATGTAATGCTAGCACAAGTAATTTGATTGTGTTCGCGCAGACCCTCACAAATTAAAACTCATTTTGATCATACCACCTTGCATACTCATAAGTTATAGAAACCTTACTATTAAATGATATAAATCTGTTGCTACAGGCCTTGACAATGGATACTTGCTGAAAAACTGGTTTCTCACTCACACATGCTCACGTCTTTGGTGTAAGACTTGCCTGCTTGTAACCTCCCTTACTCTAGGTAAGTGATGATTACCATGCCCTGCCCTTTGCACATGTCTTTGGACTTACGGTTACTTACCCCTTATGCACAGAGTGGACAGCTAATGCTTGCTAACTCAGATGCTTGCTTTAATTGAATGTATTCCAAAAATGTCTTGTAATAGTTCTTTTTCCCGCTCAGTTATAAATGATTGATTACCATACTTCTTGATCCTTATTGTATTTATTCTATCATTTTATTAATACAGTCCTACTAAACAGTAATTAGTGCTTGTTCAGCAACTTGTGCAAATTATGGTAACACTGACCTGGTCAATGTCGACGTAGCTACACTGGGCAACTGTAATGCATGATGCACAATTTGGGCATAATCATATACCTATATTGCACGTGTTACTCACAAGCTAATGCTGACATTCCTCTACAGTTAAGCTATAATTCATCTTAGTGATGTACAATACTTGCATGTGAAGCTAATCACTTCTATATCTCTTTTTACAGGTTCATCCTTACCTTATTTAATTATATGCAACAGGATTTGTCTCCCTGGGCTGACTTTGCCTTATACTCACAGAACACAACCATTATATGGGCAAGTAAAGTTGAGGAATTTTGCAGGTCTCATTTTTACTGTTTGTATATGCTTAGAATCTAGGATTTCATTGTATGTGTACTATCCTCTGTCTCTTACCCATAGCAATGGCAGATTCTGCATGCCTATGTCAACCTGGATCATTTGCAGCTACTGGTTCTTCCCCAGAGTCTTCTTCTGTCTCTGGTGGCCCTGCTGACCCTGTCTATTGTGCTAGAAGCTGTGGTTCTTGGTCTTGTTGTCTGTGTTGCAGCTATGTCCTGACATTTACATTGTGCAACATGACAGAGACTTCAAATATTTTTCCTGAGGTGCTTGGGTCTTACTGAAGGGCACTACTAGATACTCATAAGTTATAGAAGCCAAATTCTTCCCTAACCCAATTCAAGTACAACCTGGACAACCTAACACCCTAATAATGGGCGATTTCAACTACCCCACCATTAACTGGGAAAACTACTCATGTACCAACTCTTGTGCTCAACGTTTTCTGGAATTCATAAATTCTAATGCCTTGGATCAACTTATCCACACCCCCACCAGGGGCAGCAATATCCTAGACCTGGTTATTACCAACAAGGGCAACCGGTGTTCCATATCAGAGGACAATTCCTCATTGGCCAGATCCGACCACAAGCAAATCACCCTAGACATCCACATCCCAGCCCCACCCCCCCACCCCCATTAGGGAAACCACCATAAAATATTTCTCCAAAGCCAACTTCACGCTTCATAAGACAGAAGTGGCAAACTTCCCGACACTCATGCTGACAGACAGTAGAGATATGACTGCTGAATCCTATACAATTGCACTTTATAAGCACTTACATGAGTGCATGGATCGTACAATCCCTAACAGAACCAAGATGCTCTCCTCTGAAAAAAGGAAGTCAATCTGGTGGTTCCCTGCTATAAACAAACTCTACAACAGAAGAAAGAAACTGTTGCAAAAAAGAGTAAAATCCCATGATTGGAGGAACTCCATGGTCAGCCTCAATAAGAAGCTGAGATCCCTCATAAAATTCTCCAAAGCTAGTTACGAAAACAAAATCGCCACTGATTCTAAAGACAACCACAAAGCATTCTATAGCTATGTCAAGAATCTCAATGGCATCACTCAGATCTGCTCTGAGTTACAGCACAATGGCACTAAATATACAGAACCAACTGATATTGCCAACATCCTGGCAGATAGGTTCAGTGCTAACTTTACCCCTCTCTCATCCCCTAAAGGGCCCATCTCTATATTGGAAGAATGCAAAGTACCTGTAATCATGGCTGCACAGGTAAAAAACACACTCTCCAAAGCCAAGAACATAGCATCCATGGGACCTGACAACATCCCAGGCTGCGTTCTACATGAACTACAGAACGAACTGGCACCCCACCTAAGTACCATGTTCAATCATAGCCTCACCTCAGACTTTGTGCCCACTGAATGGCGCACAGCAACGGTTATCCCACTCCACAAAGGGGGACCCACCACGGACCCCAGGAACTACCGCCCGGTCTGTAAGGCTATGGAGCGTATCATCATGGAACTTATAAACAACGACATTGGTAATCTCCAAACTCTGGACCCTACCCAGTTCAGGTTTGTAAAAGGCAGATCATGTCTCCTAAACCTGATAGTCTTCTTTGAAACAGTCACCAAAGCTGTAGATGAGGGTAAGGTGGTACACACAGCCTATCTAGATCGCGCCAAGGCTTTCGACACCATCCCCCACTCTGGAATTGTAGACAAACTCACTAAACTAGGTATAAATCCCTATGTCATAAGATGGGTTGCCAACTGGCTCACTGACCGAACCCATACTGTGAAAGTAGCAGACTCTAAATCCAACTTCAGACCAGTGAAAAGTTGAGTACCACAGGGTTCAGTCCTAGGTCCTCCCCTGTTTGATATCTACTTCTCCAAAGTACAGGCTAACACAGAAGGTCTTTGGCTAACAAAGTTTGCAGATGGCTGCAAACTAGAAGCCATAATCAAATCTCCTAACGATGTGGACATCCTACAAAAGGGCCTCACTGAGACAGATGCCTGGTGTCAAAGCCATGGCCTCAACTCAATGCCAAAAAGTGCATTGTCATCCCTTTTGGTAAAAACTCTATACCCATGAACTATCACATAGGCGGTAGTCTTCTTAACACTGAAAGTGTGATAAGAGACCTTGGGACACAGGTGGACAGTAGTCTCTCCTTTGATAATCTCATCGCCACAGTAGTCAAGAAATCCTTCTACGTGCACACCTCATCACAAAATGTTTCTCATCCAGGAAAAAAGAGGTCATTGTTCCTCTCTACTCATCACTCATTAGACCCATTATACAGTGCAACACCCCTTTTGGTATGTACCTCACAAGGCATCTACAACAACTGGAAAGGCCACAGAAATACCTCACAAAGAAGATTACAGGCCTCAAACAGATGCCCTACGCAGACCGTCTCAAAAAACTCCAGCTTTACTCTGTCGCATATCACCTACGCACAGGCGATCTCTGCCTAACATACAAAGCTATGTCAAACCCAGGGCTGTTGGATATGCTCCACGTAAAGAAATCCCAATCCATCCGAGCTACATGCTCTAGGGACCTAAACTTTGTCACCACAATAAACAGAACATGCTGGAGGGATAGATTCCTGTCTCAGAGATTTCCCATACTCTGGAACAAACTACCTATCTATATCAAACAAAGCTCCTCATTAGCACTCTTCAAAAAAAATCTTGATGATTGGATGGGAGATAGGAAATTCACCCTGGGGATCACTTCTGTGGCTCTGTTTGACAGGGGCACAGGTAAATAATTTTCTTGGGTGGCAAAAGCCAGGGTACTGTTTGGCTAGGCTTATATAGGCCCTAGGGCCAATAGCTTAGTACCTCCCTATGAACCTATGAACTGGATGGAGAATAGGAAATTCATTCCTGCTGTGACACTTATGTCTATAATGTTATATAATAGTCTAAAATATTTGATTCAAGCAAGCTGAAAAATATGTGCTCTATAACATTCCCGGTTTGAGTTTGTGCATTGTTGTATTCTTGCTCAGTGGGATTGTGTGACTTTCTCATGGATGTCATGAGCTTAGGTTCCAATGCACAATACACAATCCCCAGTAGATGCTGTTGTGGAAACTCACCCCATCAAGCCTTAAGTAGAGGTCACAGGTGTGCCATATGTCTGAGTTGTCAGAACTGCCAGGGTTACCTGTACAGACATTGTAGATGATCCCTTGGACATTATAGACCACCTGACAGTTATCTCTTTTTCTGTCAATGTACTTCCATCTATGTTCACCAGGTGAGGCTTGTATTTCTATGTGTATGCAGACTATGGCCCCCCAGACCATCAGAGAAGTCTCCTATGGCATAGAATTGATGCATGGCAGTTAGTCTCTCCTCTGAGGTATAGAGAAACCAGATGTGATCCCTAACATGTTGTAGAACTGCATTTAGAAACTGATACAATATTCTAGAGCCTGGGGCCTGTGACATGCCTAATATATCCCCTGTGTGTGCCTCTCAAAAGTGTCTGTAATGAATATGCATAACAAGCTCATAGGATCATAAGTCTTTACTAGTCTAATATCCACTGGCATATTTATAAGCCTAACAATAGAGCCCACATCTTTGACAAGCTCTTGTTCCCTTGGTAAGTTTAACCAGGGGCTTAGGAGAGGAAATGTTTACAGGCAAAGCCCTGGGAGATGAACCATTTACAGGCTGCTTTATACTATATTATAGACATATGTGCCACACCAGGGATGAATTTTCTATTCCTCATCCAGTTGTCTAAGTTATACTTGAATTGGGTTAGGGAGGAATTCGGCTTCACATGAATGGGTAGCCTGTTCCAGAGAAGGGGCAGTCTCTGTAGGACACAGAATATGGGGATAGGGGTTTGAGTCAGTCTGCATAGGACATGTTAATTATGCCCTGTATTCTTTTACCGAGGAAATTCTGTGGGTGTCCCAGTTGTTGGATGTGCCTAGTTAGGTGCATACCAAAGGAGACACTGTACTCAATGATAGATCTGATGAATGCTGAGTACAGTGGAACAATGACCTCCTTGGACCTAGATACAATACCTTTATTTATAAGTTGCACACCATAGAATGATTTCCTCTGTACCATAGAAACATGATCATACACATGGTGAAAGTCTAGATTATTGTCTACTTGTATCTTCAAGTCTCCGACTACAGGGTCAACTCTTAGGGTTGTGTTATGAACAAGATAGTTACTAGGGGTGGCAGACCATCTAAAGGATATTATTATGCATTTCTTAGCATTTAGTTTTAGTCCATGGCTCTGACACCAGTTTTTTATCTGTGTCTGCCCTTCTTAGAGAGCATTAGTGTTTGTGGGGGATTCTATGACAGCTCCTAATTTGAAATTCCCAGCAAATTTGGTCAGCCAGAGACCCTTGATATTGACCTTGACTTCAGAGAAGTGGATGGCAAAAAGGAGCCATCCCAAGACCCATCCCTAAGGGAATCCAATAATTACTGGCCTCTTTGTAGAGGTGGACTCCCCAGTTCTAACTTCCTGGGCCCTGTCTGTGTACCAGGTGGCTATCTACCAGGTGACATAAGGGTTTATACCTAACCTCTTGAGTTTATCAACAATAACTGAGTGGGATATTAAGTCATATGGCTTGGCCAGGTCAAAGTAGGCAGTGCAAACCATTTTGCTGTCACTCATTGCTTTGTTGAACTTCACAAAGAAGTCAACTAGGTTGAAAAGGCATGATCTGCCTTTAACAAAACCAAACTGGATTGTGTCCATTGTCTTGAGGTTTCCTATGTCATTACTGATCATTTCCATGATAATTCTTTCCATGGATTGGCATATGAGACTAGTGAGAATTATGGGTCTGTATTATCTAGGGTCTGTAAATGGCCCACCTTTGTGCAGAGGGATGATGGTTGATGTTCTCCATTCATGAAGTATGAAGCCTGTATTGAAGCTACAGTTAAATTGTGATTCCAGATGGCCAAGTGGGCCACATCTCATGCTATTTACAAGGCATCCTGTGATATTTTTGGGGCTCATTGGTGCAGTGTTCTTGGCCTTACAGTGAGCATCGAGGACCTGTTCCCTAGTGATAGTAGAGGGGGTTCTTTTTATGTCCTTTCTTGAGGGGATGCTGGGGGGAAAGAGGGGTAGAGTTAGCTCTAAATTTGTCTGCTGGTTGGTTTGATATATCTTCTGCTTCTGGCACAATGCAGGTGGCTCCATTAACAATGAGCTCTGCAGACAATTGTGTATTGTCTTTGAGGTTGCTGACATAGCTAAAGAATGTTGTGTGGATGTTCTTGGCCTAGGAGATCAAACTTACCTGAAATTTGGCTTTTGAAGACTTTATCTGTCCTTGGCTTTGTTTATTTAGTTTGATAAGTGTGTTTTTATTATGCTAAGTGCTATATCTCCAAATTTTTGCTATGATTTTCTTCTTTCTGTTATACAGTATATCAATGTTGTGATTCCACTATGGTGGTTTATTTTTTGCATTAGCTCTGTATTTATTCCTAGTGGGTACAGCTGCCACTATACAGCTATTAACATGCTTCTATAGGGTTTCTGTGAGGGTTTGAGGGGCTTATTTGCCAGGTTATCACTTAGTAGTAAAAAGTTAGCTTTAGAGTAGTTCGCGAACGTTTGAGTGTTAGCTGAGGTTCTGGATTTTATTTTTACTTCAAAGGAGACTGTTTTGTTGTCTGACCTCACCAGAGCAGATATTATAAGAGGGTGTATGCAGTGCTGTCCTATTTTAGTGAGGAACAGATTCAGTACATTTGTGCCCCTGGTTGGTATACTGACAATTTGGTCTAGGGAGTTTGTGTTAACAAAATCCAAGAATCTCTTTTTCTGAGTGTTTGGTGTCATGTACAATTTCCATTTAATAGTAAGGTAATTAATTCCAACCATGAATATGGTATTGGGTTGGAAGATGAGGGTTTCCAGTAAGCTTAAATAAATGTTCCGGGTTTCCTGAGCCATAGAGGGGGATCTATAGCTTGCAAAGAAGTGGTATGGGATTTTGCCTATGGTGAGTTCAACATGGAGAGGCTCAAGTGCATCATCCTGTTTGACCAGCCTTGAGATGTATTTATTTTTGATTTAAACTGAGACTGCTCCACACTCAGTCTGTCTCTGACTGCATAGTAGCTGGTCTAAATGTGAGGAAGGCAATATAGCCTTGCACTGCTTAGGTGCTCTCCACCACTTTAAACCATGCCTCAGTGACTGCACAGATGTCAGCATTCTCTAGGGTGAGAAGAGCTTGTAGGGGATGAGGTTTCTTCTTTAATCTCCTAACATTGAACAGTAACACCTTTAGATTTTCTTGGTTTTGATTTACTATGTCAGAAGTATTGTCTGTTTGACTTTGCCTAAAAAAGGCACTATAAGACAGGACAGTGCTAAAGCTAATATTCAAAAGCCTACAGGAATGCTGCTGACCATCCCTGGGAAAGTAGAGTAGTCGTTTGACCATCTCCTCCCATGATGACAAATATTGTACCCCCTTAGAATGACACCAGAATCTAAGCCAATTATTAAACTTAGTCATTTTTCTGTTTATATTGTGACATCATCCTTGGAGAAGGTAGAATGCTGGGGCACATAGTCCAAGAACTCCATGATGTCTCTTGTCAGTAGTCTAGAAAGGCATGTCTCAGGTCATTTACACCAACATGGACTATGACTGAGACATAATGATACTAGTAGTCCAATGACCTGACTGCATGCCTAATATAGTGGATCCTTGCCTCTCATAAGCAACTGACTGTGACTCTCTCCTTACTCAGTGTGGTGAGAGACATCAGTGTGTCTCAGAATGGGGTCACCAATAACCAGAATGTTGGATTTTGTGGAGGCTTGCCATATATGCTTAGAAGTAGAGGCTCCATGAGATGTGGCTGTATTGATGTGGGTGTTATGTTTTAAGAGTGCATTTGAGGCTGCTGATGCTGTTTGTTATATATGCTTTGTCTAGGAGGTCTTTGGGGTTTAGGAAGGTTATATTTAAGTGCCTCGGCATGCGTGGGTTCTGCATCATGCTGTGTTTGATGGGTGCAGCATGTGTACTACTTACAATCTGATTGACGTTAGGAATGCTTTTCTAGTGTGGGCTTTGCCTCCAGTGATATTTTGTAAATACATCTCTCACATATTTGTTTGAGAATTATCTGGTTGTCAGTAAACATGTGGCAATCTCTAGATTGCCTCATGATGCCCATATCCACTAATCTGGTAACAGAGATTGTGAGAAAGTTCATATCCATGGAAAAAGACCCTTTTTATTGATCAGTAATTATGCTATATATATATATATATATATATATATATATATATATATATATATATATATATATATATATATATATATATATATATATATATATACCTTGGATTCCACTGGGATGCATTCTCCATGATTTCTTTGAGGCCTCAGGTGAGGTTGGCAGAGGTTCATATTTCCTCTAGGTTATCTCTGTACACTATGTATCACTGTGGTTTCTGTATCATGCAGTCCATGATAGGTCAAGCATGGTCTGAAAACTCTTCTTCTAGGCTGAAGTCTGGCAGGAGCAGCACCTAGTACTAAAGACTGTTGCACATGCAGGTTAATGATAGCAGCAGCAACCCTTAACATTTTTTTAGTGTGTCTGTGGCTGTATTTCAAAGAGTATTGAAATGAAGCCATAAGGGAAAACCATGTGCACACACAAGCTTTATACACCCCTGAATTGCTACACCATTTTGGACTGTTTAATTAGAATGTATTTCACCTATGTACTCCTTCATTAGCACATTCTGCCATTTACCCTTGTTTTGAAGGTAGGCGTGACATGCAAGGCTAGTTGTTTAATGAACACCAAACAGCAAGCTCACGTGCGCTATGTGCCCCCGCACTTGGTGCAAAGTGTAGGCATTCATGAATCCAGGCCCATGTCTTTTCTATCTAGTTGAGGAAAAGATAATTTATAACCATGCTCAGCAAAACTGCAGAATGAAAAGATTAGTTGAAGGCACTGGTTGGTAAGTATGAATAAAGTAATAAATGCAGTATTCGGTCATTGGCTGATTTTAACTGATTTCAATGGTAAATGAAGGCCTTAAGTGCATTCAATACACTATTGCAACCAAATCTGAAGGTAACCATTTGCACTGTCAGAACCAGCTAGAGCAAGTCCGTAAATACAGAAACTAAATGGCCAAAAGATCAGACTTATATGTACTAAGTCCGAGATGCCATTTCTTGGAATATTTCCTTTTCTCTCAGGTATGGAAATATCATAGTCAGTATATATACGTTCTGGAGGCATGCAGGGCTTGCCTCCATGTGGGTGTGCAGAGAAGCCCCCCCCCCCTGCAAAAAAAAAAGAAATTTAAATGAGAAAAGAAATTTTTGAAATTCTCCTGTGTTTTCTGTCTTTTTTTGGGGGGGGGCTTGTTGGCACTCAGCATTTTGAGTGCCAACATTTCAATAGAGGGCCAATCTGAAATATATGTCAAGCTGTAAATGCATTATTCTTTCTTTAACTCATTTCATTACTATATATATATATATATATATATATATATATATATATATATATATATACATATATATATATATATATAACTACAAGTATTTATAAAGGATGGTAAATGAAGACCTAAAGTACTTACAGTACAGTATTGCAACTAAATCTGAAAGATATCTCAAGTTATAAACTCATCTTCTTAAGGACAAAAGAGCACATTACCAAAGACAAGAAGGCCAAGATGAGAACTCCGAAACTTCATTTTCATGACCACATGGCCGAAACGTTTCCAATGGTAACTAACCAGTTGGCCAACAAGTGATGGAAAACACACCGTGCCATCTCCAACCCACCCAGAAGGGGGGGCTACATCCCTCACATCCGCCAATGTGGGGGGGCTGAGCCCCCCTCACCCCTTAACTAAATATACCAACTTTGGGATCACACTATAGTGGGGAAAAGGGCAAAGATCCCTTTTTATTTTAATTAGGCAGTCTTTTGTCCTTCATTATTTTATTTCTCTCTCACTTCTATAAATTTTTTTACAGATCCAAACTCCCTCAGGAGCACAAGCCTCCCAGATTAAGGAACATTCACAGTCTGCTTGCCCAAGAAATGTCCTTACAGGATCAAAGTGGTGGCACCAGTCCTGTAGGCACCCTGGCAGGTGGCAGCCTGACAAAACTCACTGAACAGGGGACTTCTAGACTTGGTTGAGCACATGGTGGAGCAGGTCGTCAGCCGATGTCTTAAGCCAAGTAAGGCTTCTCTGTAGTGGATGGAAAACTCGCTTCCTCAGTCAGCACCAATCACAACTCCACCACAGGCCTCTGCCCCCTCAGTATCAGGGCTTTCCACTGCAACACCATCTGGCAGTGGAAGTGTTTGAGGCCTTGTGGACCGGGAACTTTTGATGGGCTGCAGTCTTTTTCACCCCTTAACTTCCCTTATCCTCGCTCGTATACCTTCTTACCTAATTTTCACCCACATTTCCCTGTTATATAAAACAATTTGAAAAAATAGGTGTCTTCCCCCAGATAAAAACATAGCACCCATTTTCTCTCACCTCCTTCAACACAACCCTCTTGATGTGTGCCTTCTGTGATTTCTTCTTTGTTGTGTCCACCCTTTCCTATCTATAAGTATTTGAAGTGTGACTGTGAATAGCCTTGTTTTTCCCCAATATCTACGTATAAAGCCATATGAAGTGTAGGCTTTCACATAGTCCTTTGCATATATGTATTGCTTGTCTTCAGGTACTTTACACTTTTGCCATAGGCATGTTTATCAAAATAGCTTTGCATTTCCTTAGTCAACTTGAGTAACCTAAGCTTAGTGTATTTGCTTATAGGTGTAGCAACAATCTTTGTGAATAACCGTTAGGCGGGTGTGAAACCCAGGAGTACAAAAACAACTCTTTGTATTTATTTGATGTATTGAACTAATATTCTATACTCAATGTGTGGTTCTAAAGTACATTATAAATAAAAATAATTTGAAAAAAATAGGGAGTGTCTTACACATATACACACACACACACACACACACACACACACACACACACACACACACACACACACACACACACACACACACACACACACACACAAACATACAAACACAAGAGTTTGAGAGTTTGTTGTTTTGTTAAATGCAGTTTCCACTATTGTAATTGTATTTGCAAGCAGAAAAACCATGTAGTCATTCTCTGTTCATACAGCCCTTGCAAGGAAGGATCATTATCATATCACCTGTGGTATTTCAACGGGCTGAAGAATCTCCCAAACTCAAATTCATATTGCACGGCAGTGAAACTCAGATGTTAGAATGACAGTCAGACACTCCATCTCGTATTTCATGTGAATCCAGTTCCAATAAAGTTCAACCTTAACCTACAAGCTGCTAGCCAATCTATTCAACACTTTCCATTCACAGACGTATCATATTTACCACAGATGATGAACTCTTCAGTACCATTCAGAAATTGCTTGTTTCTATTTGCATTAACTGTTTCAATGACTTCCAACTGATAAATAACAAGAACTGTGACAGTAAGTAGTCTGTGCTCAACTATTTAATAAATATTTTTATATAACATGTACAGACTAAAATTTTCAGAGACAGTGCCTGAAAAACTTACCTCCAGACTCTCGTTCTCTCTTCTGTACAAAGGTGAAAAGAGTATGGAATATATAATGTTAATCTGACTGTTTTAATATATTTAGAACTGCAACAGTGAGAAACTATTTAAAACAAAATATGTTCAGTTTTATTTACCGAGAAATTAAAATGTGAAAGTTCCTTCAATAAAAAACTGCAGAAAGCACATCATTAGATATTGTATAAGCCTAAACAGATTATATGATGGGAGACTAGAAAGCTGTTGCACTAGATGCTAGGTAACAAACATGCATGAATTTTTAGCCCTCCTCACTGAGTTTGAATTATGGTAGCGTGACTATTTCTTAAGGCAGTTTGCCAGTACCCATTTCAGCACTGGTGACAATATTAAAAGTACTACCCTTCCCCCATGTTAGAGATAGTGCTTTTAACCAAGGTTCCTTTTTTTTCAGACATTTCACTTTCCGTAACTTGCAATTTTACTGGCATTAGAAAAGTTAAATCCAGGAATGCTGGACAGGAGCTCCTACGTGAGGATGGCTGGCTTGTCTGCCACTAGAAAATAGTATTTTTGTATTCATTGTTGACTTTGTTGACACATAGCTGTCAATTCTATGGGTGTTTGTAAATGTGTTTTTGGTACTTTTTGTTCATACTAGTTGCATATTCCGCTGCCTACTGCTCTAATGAACATCTAATAAAATATTATGGCTTCATCCTCCTACCAGGAGATGTTACAACCCAATAAGTCCATGTTTGATTACTACAGTCATTTACATGTCACTTGGTGCATTATCCAGCTTAGCCAGAAATGCTCTGTATTCACTTTCTCCATCACATTTATGTGCTTAGTTTCTCAGTGATCACTGTCTTGTAAGTAGTATGTAGTATAAGACCATGCCAACATGACTGAAACCTTACTTAAAAATTACAGTCAGCAAGGGTATAATACAGATTTCTGCAGCACTAGCTTCAAATTGCATTACTGTTTTCATGAGAAGAACTGGCTCTCATAAAACAGCACTAAAGACAAACTGCAGAATACATAAACATGCTGTGCCTTAATCCTCATGCAGCGGGTGTAGTTTCCAGGAACAGACAACAGTACACATGTACATTCTGTGGAGTTTCATATGAAACCAAAACCTGTAGGGGGATATTCTTGTAAATCTTGTGGTTTACTTTTCTGGACAAGGCAAAGTCACTGTTTACAAACTTTAGTTCTCATGATAAGACAGACACAGACATTTCCTGGAAATGTGTTTCTTTTTATTGGTACTCTACAGTTAAAGTGCACTATGCTTTGCAAATGAAAACCTCAGGACTGGCAGTGACTTTTTGAGACTTCTTAAACATTTTGGATGAAAAAGTTTGCAGTAATGACAAATCAGTTTACCAGAGACAGATGATGACTAGCCATAGCACAAAATGTCAATGCATTTACACCTCATAAATGTATGTATATATGTGTATACAGATATAGATTAGATAGATAGGTAGACAGATAGATTTTTCACTGATTTACTGATATGTTTCACATGATTGTGCAGATACCTTATATCCTATGGGAAACCTTAACCATCAGTTGTACGAGGAGACCATAGGGGTAACCAGATGCAGCTTCATAATATAAACATGTTTGTTCACATTCTGATGTGAGCACATAATGGTATTTTTAAAATTTGAAGATATGATTTCACGGGGAGATCACTACATTAACTTCCTCAATTGCTTACCTAATTACCAGGGGTTAAAACAAAAAGTAACTAAATACATTTAATTAACATTCTTTTTTTAGGTTCCCACAACATTAGTATTACTGAAACTTGAAAAGTTTTAAAGCTACTTTCATTGCAAATGACTAGACTTGGCCTTCTGCAGGCCATGATTGAATTCAAATGATCAGGGAGACCAGAATTCCTTATCCCCCACAACAGTTCCTAGCTATTTTACTGACGTCTGTAGCTGCTCACAGGACAGCTAATAAATATAATCTCTCCAGCATGTCCTGGGTCTGCCCTGCTGCCTCACTGTGCTCTGCCTGGCACGCTAACTAAAGGAGGTGCGCAGATCACATCACTACTCTCCACCCAAGAAGCAGCAGCTAAACTCTGAGATCCTTTCAAATCACTGAGCTTTTCACCTTATCAGCCATGGGGTCTGAGGCTAACTCCCCTGTGAAGAGGTCTCACTTTCATCACTTGTATCCACTGCCTAACCTTTTCAGTCACTATACCATGTTCATGCCAATAAGAGAGAACAGTACCCTGACTGACTGGTAATCTGACATTTCATTCACTGACACATTTCTTGCTTCTTTAATACAATCCTGTACAATGTCTGCATAACTGATGACATTGTGTGCATCTGCTGGTGAGTTTTCCAGTTCCACCTATTGATGAGTACAATATGCCCTTCAGCATGCACCTAACAAGGGACACTTGCAATACTTGGAAAGCCCACAAAGGTTTCAGGGCATGAGTACCCCGTACTACACTGATAACCTAAAGGCTCTGCCTCTGTATTCAGTATCCTACAGGCTGCTGACAGTGGATCTTTGCCTGCTTACAGGGCTTCCTCAGACTGAGCCCTGATGGATCTGTTGCACATGCTCAAAACAAACAGCATCAGAAACACTAGATCCAGGGATCTGAACTTCATTTTTGACATAAGGAGAATATGCTGGAGAGACATTTATGTGTCTTAAAGGATCCCCATGTTATGGAAATGGCCCCACATCCAGTAAAACAAAGTTCATCCCAGACCTAATTCAAATAAAACCTGGACAACTGGATGGGAAATCGTAAATTAACCCCTAGACTGCCCCTATCATCCTTACAGACATAGGCCATCAGTAAAAGTATTATCTTAACTAACACCCCTAACATATCCTCCCAGAAATCACTTAGTTACTTCCCTACTGACATTTCTCCCCTTCATATAGATGCCCATGATACTCAGGACCCAAATATTTTGGGGTGCATGGCTAAACTTGTAATGACCTTAGTGACAGTCAGCCTAGTAACAACCTCTGAATCTAATTCTTGAACAAGACTCCAAGCCCCTATAAACCCAGAGAACACTTCTGCCTATGCAGAACTGTTCACAGAAACCCTGTACAAGCATGTTAATAGCTGCATAGATGCAGCTTTACCCACCAGGAAGAAGTACAGAACTAACTCAAAAACAAGCCACCCTGGTGGAATCACAAAATCAATCGTATGTATGACAGGAGGAAGAAAATCATGGCAAAAATTAGGAGGTGCAGCACCCAGCAAGATAAAAGCATTCTCATCAAACTAAACAAGCAACTCAGACAAATAAAGTCTACCAAAGCCAAATATGAGGTATGCTTGGCCTCCCAGGCCAAGGACAACCACAAAGCATTCTTCAGCTATGTCTGCAACCACGAAGGTAATGCACAATTGTGTGCAGAGCGCATTGCAAATGTAGCCACCTATACTGATCCAGAAGATATACCAAACCTCATGGCTGATAAATTCAGCTCCAACTTTACTCCTCTCTCAACCTTCCCTCAGGAAATATCATCAAATATAATTCTCCCTACTATCACTAGGGAACAGGTCCTTAATGCTCTCTCTAAGACCAAGAATGCTGCATCAGTGGGCTCAGACAATATCCCAGGATGCCATCTAAATAGCATGAAACATGACCTATTGGGGCCTCTGGAAGTATTATTTAACTGCAGCCTCCAAAAAGGCTTCATGCCTCATGAATGGAGAAAGGCAACAGTCATCCCTCTGAACAAAGGTGGGCAATCTACAGACCCTGGAAATTACAGACCTATAAGTCTCACTAGTATTATATGTAAAGCCATGGAAAGAATTATCATGGAGATGATCAGTAGAGATATAGTAAACCACCAGACACTGGACCTAGCCCAGTTTGGTTTTGTCAAGGGTAGATCATGCCTACTCAACCTGGTGGACTTCTTTGAGAAGGTCACCAAAGCAATGGATGAGGGCAAAGTCATTCACACTGCCTACCTTGACCTGGCCAAGGCATTTGACACAATACCCCACTCAAGCATTGTTGACAAACTCAAGAGGTTAGGTTCAAACCCCTATGTCACCCGGTGGATAGCCAACTGGCTCACAGACAGGACCCAGGAAGTTAGAATTGGAGAGTCTACCTCTACAAAGAGGCCAGTCACAAGTGGTGTCCCTCAGGGATCAGTCCTTGGACTGCTTCTTTTTGGCATTTACTTCTCAGAAGTCAAGGCCAATGTCAGTGGTCTCTGGCTGACTAAATTTGCAGATGATTGCAAATAAAGAGCTGTCATTGAATCTCACACTGACACAAATGCTTTCCAGGAAGGGCTGACAAAGACAAACAAATGGTATCAGAGCCATGGACTAAAACTAAATGCAAAGAAATGCATAATAGTATCCTTTGGGAAGTCATCCATCCATGGTAATTATCATATTGACAACACATCCCTTAGAGTGCACCCAGTAGTCAGAGACTTAGGGACACACATAGATAGTAATCTAGCCTTTGATTATCATGTGTCTACAGTGGTGAGGGAATCATTCTATGTTGGCAACTTATAAACAAAGGCATGGCATCTAAGTCTAAGGAAGTCATTGTTCCGCTGTACTGAGCATTCATCAGACCTATCATTGAGTACAATGCCCTCTTTGGTATGTACCTAACCAGGAAAACAACTGGAACATCCACAGAGGTTCCTCACTAAAAGAATACAGGGTGTAAGTAATATGTCCTGTGCAGAGGGCCTCAAGGCCCTATCCCTATATTCTGTCTCCTACAGGCTTTTGAGGGGAGATCTGTGCCTGGCATACAGGGCATTGTCAGACCCCACTCTGATGGACCTCCTGCATATCCACAAAACAAACAGTGCCAGAATTACCCACTCTAAAGACTTAAACCTTGCCTGTGATATAAACAGGACCTGCTGGAGAGATGGGTTTGTATCCCAGAGACTACCCAGACTATGGAAAAGGCTTCCTATCCATGTTAAGCAGACTTCCTCCCTAACCCAATTCAAGTGCAACTTGGACAAGTGGATGGGAAACCAGAAATTCACCCCTAGTTTGGCTTCTATGTCTCTAATGTAAACAGGTAACCTGTAAATGGTTCATCTCCCAGGCCCATGCCTACACTTATCAAAGGTATCAGAACTTGTCAGAGATTTGGGGTGCATGGCTAGGCTTAAAAAGACCCTTGTGGTCATTAGCATAGCAAACACCTATGAATCTATGAACCCAAGAAACTTAAAAACCATCCACTTGGGGGTATCTGGCCCACTTTTGTCTCAAAAGAACAGTCTGCAAACCTCAGAAGTGAATCACTTCAATGCGCATCAATGATCACAGTCAGTTAAGGTAAAGAAGCAAAGGTCTTCTGCAAACAAAAATGTAACAGCAGTCACATCTCTAAAGTGGCCACTGTACAAACCTCATTCATGCCTTAAAATCTTATACAATATAGAAAAAGTAACAAAAACTGCACTCCTGGAGGAATGCTATCCACATCTTGTGTCCTTTCAGCTTAATGATTAGGCAGAAATAAGGAGACCAAATTGGAAGCAACAGTGACCCTGAGATCCGATATCACTTTAGGACTTTCCAAGACAACTTCCAATGTGCAAGGTGGTATGCTTTTTCTAAGTCAACTAAAGGTACATAGACTCAGCTGGTGAGCTCCAGGACAGCTGCAATTCTGCATTTCTCCTCCTGAATAACAGGCTCACTTATCAAGCAAACCCTTCTTTCCAGTACCATAATATAGGGTTCTCCAGCAGGATGGGGAACATGATCCCTCTTTTAAAGAAATGCACCTATCCTTTTCCCTTTCTGAAAATGGGGACAACTAACTTGGTGTACCAGTCTTCCTTCCACAGCTATACTGATAACCATTGCATAAATATGTAGAAAGTGTGTGTGTGGTGGGGGTGGGGCAGTTTTTCCTTTCTCTAACTTGCAATCATACTGAGGTAACTTTCTCAACAACTAACAAAATATCCAGTCGTACATTATCCAACCAGATGTTTGGCTATTACCACACTGCCAGAGGGCATTACCAGATGGGCAGAACGGCACCATTAGAGAATTCACAGAAAATCCAGAAGTCTGATTCTAGAATAAATGCTGCATGTAGAAATAAGGCCAACTATACCTAGAACATACATTTTAAGATAACCAAAAAGCTCTACCTCTATCCCCAACAGTGAGGTCACTTTTCATGTTCCATGAGCCAGTTACAATTATTAAAGCTGACCTTGTCTTAATCAGTTCTGCTCCTCCTAGTTGTTTTTTGACTGGTGTCATACTTGACTCTCACTCTTCACCGACTGGCTATTAAAAGAACATATAAAGGAAAGAAGATTAAATTATTCATCTTGGAAAATCAATCTTTGCTACCATGACAAAATTTTAAATTATCACAAAAAAATACAAAACAAAACCTAAAAACAGATTTTGTGACAAGTAAGTTACACAAGAATAGTGAAGAACCCTCATTATGACCTCTTATGCTTTGCCAGTTCTCCCTATGATTTTCCCGAGCTAGTAATATTACTTAAAGCTTAATAGATCTCACGTGAAACTGCTGGTTCAGCCTTTAATGCTTGATTAGTATGCAGTTCTACATGATGACATGAATATATAATATATGTGTGTGTGCGAGTGAATGTGTGTGTGTGTGTGTGTGTGTGTGTGTGTGTGTGTGTGTGTGTGTGTGTGTGTGTGTGTGTGTGTGTGTGTGTGTGTGTGTATATATATATATATATATATATATATATATCTATATATATATCTATATATATATATATATATATATATATATATATATATATATATATATTAATGGGTCCCCTTCAGCATTTCGAATCTTAAAACTTTGAAACCCATATGATCAAAGACCATATGTTCGAAGTTTTAAAACTTCAAAATTCTAAATGTGGATCAGCATACAGCATGAACCAGGAGATTTCCCTTGTCCTTGCTGTAGTGCGATCTTGGAGTTGGTATATTTAATATGCGGGGGGATTGTGGGGCACAGCCCCCCACGTGGGGGGTGCAGGGGGGCTTGCCCCCCTATTATACAGTTTATTTTCTGCTGTTTGTGTTTTGCAGTTCCACTGCACATTTTTGAACATTCAAATGTTCTATCATAGGGTCTCGGCCATATGGAATTCGAACATTTGAATGTTCAATCATGTGAAGTAGACCCATGTGTATATATATATATATATATATATATATATATATATATATATATATATATATATATATATATATATATATATATATATATATATATATATATATATATATATATATATATATATATCTAGGTTCATAGGTTCATAGGTTCATACTAGGCTATCTGCCCTAGGGCATTTATAAGCCTAGTCAGAGTGTGTTTGGCTTTCGCCACCCATTTTAAATTAATTTTGCTATGCCCTTTTTCGAGGTTAGTATATTGTGCCTCTGTCTAACAGTGACACAGAAGTGATACCCGGGGTAAACCTACGATCTCCCATCCACTCATCAAGATTCCTCTTGAAGAGAGTCAATGAGGGACTCTGCCTAACCTGGACTGGGATTTTATTCCAGAGTGAAGGGAGCCTCTGGGTTATGAATCTGTCCCTCCAGCATGTCCTATTTATTTCAGTGCTGAGGTTCAAGTCTCTCGAGCGTAGCCCGATGGGATTTGGATTTTCTGAGGTGCAGCATGTCCATTAATTCCGGCTTGGACATGGCTTTATACGTCAGGCACAGATCGCCTCTGAGCAGGCGGTATGCCACTGAGTAGAGCTGGAGTTTCTTTAACCAGGCAGCATATGGCATCTGTTTGAGCCCTTTGATCCTCTTGGTGAGGTACTTTTGGAGTCTTTCCAGTTGCTGCAGGTGTCTGGTAAGGTACATCCCAAAAGGGGCATTGTACTCAATTATAGGCCTGATGAGGGATAAGTAAAGAGGCACGATGATCTCCCCTGATCTAGATGTGAATCCCTTCATGATTAGGTGGGCTATATAAAATGTTTTTCTAACCACTTTGGCCACGTGGTTATCAAATGAGAGATTGCTATCAATTTGGGTCCCCAGGTCCCTACTTACTTCTTCTGTACTTAATGGATTACCACCTATGTGGTAATTTGTGGGCACTTTGTTTTTGCCAAAGGGGATGACTATACACTTTTTGGCATTAAGCTTGAGGCCATGGCTCTGGCACCAGTTGTCTGTTTCTATGAGGCCCTTTTGGAGGATGCTTGTGTCGGCTGAAGAGTCGATTATGGCGCCCAGTTTGCAGTCATCTGCGAACTTGGTCAGCCACAGTCCTTCCGTGTTGGCCTGTACCGCCAAGAAATATATACCGAACAAGAGAGGTCCCAGGACTGAGCCTTGTGGGATGCCACTTGTAACTGGTTTGGAGTCTGGCATGGCTCCAGCAATTCTAACCATGTGGGTTCTGTCCTTGAGCCAGTTTGCAACCCATCTAGTGACATAGGGGTTTATATTTAAGCTTATGAGCTTATCTATAATGCCAGAGTGGGGTATTGTATCAAAGGCTTTTGCGAGGTCCAGGTAGGCTGTGTGGACCACCTTCCCCTCATCAATGGCCTTGATGACTGTTTCAAAGAAATCAGCCAGGTTTAAGAGGCAGGATCTGCCCTTAACAAAGCTGAACTGGGTAGGATCCAGTGTCTGTAGGTCCCCAATATCTTTATTTATGAGGTCCATGATGATCCTTTCCATAGCTTTGCAGACCAAGCTAGTCAGGCTTATGGGTCGATAGTTTCCAGGATCCATTGAGGCACCACCTTTGTGGAGAGGGACCACTGTTGCTGTACGCCACTCTTTGGGTACATATCCTGTAGTAAGGCTGAGATTGAACAGTAGTTTTATGTTTGGGTTTAGCTCTTCTTGGAGTTCATGTAGGATGCAGCCTGGGACACTGTCTGGTCCCATTGATGCTGTATTTTTTGCTTTGGAGAGGGCAGCTCATACCTGAGCATCTGAGATGTCAGGGGGGGCAGCACTCTGCTGGGATAGATATTTGCCGTTTTGTTGGGGGGGGGGGGATTTGCGCTGAACCTGTCAGCTAGGATGTTGGCAATGTCTGTGGGTTTGGTGTATTTTTTGTCATTTTGGACTAATTCTGAGCATATCTGGGAATTCCCACCCAGGTTCCTAACATAACTAAAGAAAGCCTTGTGATTATCCTTAGTGTCCTGTGCAATTTTTCTCTCGAAGCTGGCCTTAGACGATTTTATGAGTGCCCGTAGTTTTTTGCTAATACTGATCAGAGATGCCTTCCCTTTTTGGGATTCTGCTCTATCATGTAGTAGCTTCCTCCTTCTATTGTATAGTTTGTTTATGGCTGGGGTCCACCAGACAGGATGTCTGCCTTTGGAGGATTGGGTCTTGGTTTTATTTGGGATTGCATGATCCATGCATTCCTCAAGGTGTTCATAGAAGGTGTTTATAAAGGATTATGCGGTCTGGGCCATATTTTCCACAGGCCCGGGGGCTTTGAAGGATTCCCCCTCGGTTTTGAGGAGTGTGAAATTTGCTTTAGAGAAGTTTTTCACTGTGGTTTTCAGGGCAGGGGGTGGAGTCGGGATGTGAATATCCAGTGAGATTAGTTTATGGTCTGATCTTACCAATGAGGGATACACTTCTGGTCTGGAGCATAGAGTCCCCATGTTGGTGATGATCAGGTCCAGTATGTTTTCCCCTCTTGTGGGAGTGGTAACAAGTTGTTCCATAGCATTTGAGTTTATAAATTCTAGGAACCTTTGGGCTAGGGTGTTGGAGCTAGAGTAATGCTCCCAGTCTATGTTTGGGTAGTTGAAGTCGCCCAATATAATGGTGTTTGGAGAGACCTTCATATTTTCCAGTGTTCTCAGGAAGGCTGAGTGGGGTTCCTGGGTTTGGGAGGGTGGTCTGTAGCAGACTATAAACTGGAAGGCAGTTTTACCCACTGTTAGTTGCACATGGATAGTCTCTGATGCTTCGTGCTGTGCCACCAACCTGGAGGTGTGGGTATCTTTGACGAATATTGATACTCCCCCTCCTTTTGTGGTTCGGTCCATGTTTTGGGGCCGAAAAGCATGGTATGAGATATAACCTGGTAGTGCTGGGGTGCTCTCGGGAGCCTTGAACCAGGTTTCTGTTACTGCACAGATATCGATGTTCTCCATGCTAAGGAGAGTTTTGAGTGCGTGCATCTTGAGGTTTAGACTTCTGGCGTTGAGTAGCATTACTCTTAGTTTCTTATCCCTTGTGATACCTATGGAGGCGGGTTTGTCTTTTGAGCCTTGCCTAAAAAGGCACTATGGGGTAGCAAGAGCCTTTGCCAATATCCGAAAGCCCAGGGGTGACAGGTGCAAGCCATCCCTAGCGAAGCATCGTGGCTTGTCAAGCATGTCATCCCAGGCTGACAGGCATTGGATCCCCTTTGAATGACACCAATACTTAAGCCAATTGTTGAAATTGATCATCTTGTCTTCATACTGTGGCATCATTCTTGGTGAGGGCAAGATGCTACTCAAGGTCAGGGTCATACCGGCCTGGGCTACATGCTCAGAGAGCTCCTCTATGTCTCTTTTCATGTAGTCCAGGGAGGTACATCTCAGGTCATTCACACCAGCATGGACAATGACTGAGTCATATTTGTACTTGCCTTGGAGTGACCTGAGTGCTTGTGTTATGTGGCGGATCCTAGCACCCGACAGGCAGCTCACCTTGACCTTCTTGTTCAGCCTGGTGAGCAGGACGTCAGTGTGCCTGATGATAGAGTCACCTATTGCAAGTGTATCAGGTGTGTTGTTTAGCCTTAAGGGCTGTGACTGTTCGGCACACTGGTTTTGTGAGCTATGTGTTGCATGTGTTTTGTTTTGGGGTAGCGGTTGCTTGGGTGTCTGCTTTGGAAGTCTCTGCTGCTTAGGCATATTTTTATTTAGAGCCTCCAAGTATGTTTTTGTGTGTTTATGTGTTTGGTTTGCTGTTGTGGTAGGTCTATGTGAGACTGGAATTGTAGTGAGTGTGGTTTCCTTCTCCTCCTGACTGGTTTCGCCAGTACTGAGTTGAGAGAGCTTAGCCTCCAGTATGGCTATATGGTTGCATCTCTCACATGTGTTGGAATTTGTTGGGAGGAGGAGAGGGTTGTCTGTGTACATGAGGCAGTTGTAACATTGCCTCAAGATTCCCAGATTCACCAGCTGGACCGGAAAGGAGATTGACAAATGACCTTTGGACATGCTAGAATAGTATTGGGAATTCCTTTATAATTGAAAAAAGGGCTAATGGGGAACAAGGTACTCAAGGGGAGTTTGTGAGGGTGTAGTGCTTTTAATTTTTTAGTGCTGACTTATATAATTGCTTTAGTGAGCAAGTGCCAGGTAACTTAAATGCAATGTGTTACAGGTAACTTAAATGCAAAAACGACAAACAGTAACTTTCTTTCAAGTGAAACAAGGAAATAAGTACAGTAAGCAATGCAGATATCACTAGGGATCCACAAAAGTGCTGAAAAGCCACGTTTTAGGTGGAATTAGCATTTCTGGGAAATAACAAGCAAACAAACAACAAGCATACAAACAAAGCTAGATTCAGCAGGCCTGGATCTAGTCTATGCTACAGCAAACAAGGTGTACCAATTTCAGAAAGAAACAGTTCAGATATGCAGGCACTATAAGCCTTTAACCTGAAATTCCCAGCTCAGAAGGGCAGAGTCCAGCCTCTCCTCCCACAAGAGTGCAGACCACGAACCTTCTTAATGTAAAATAACTGGCCTGAAGCCCAAGTGCTTAAACCAGAACTAATACACTTTTAGAATAACAGACACTGAGCCCTCAATCAGCAGTTCCCAATTTAGAAGGATGTAAGCTACCTGTCCTGCCACCACAGTGTAGGCCACAAACCTTCCTAATGTAAACCAACTGGTCTGAAGCCCAAGTGCTTAATCCAAAAGACTTAGAATGATAGCTACACTTTAATCAAGTTACTACCAAGCAGTAATAAATACAATTGAATACTTTAAAGAATGCCTGGATTAGTGCTCAAGTTATACAAACAAAGCTAGATTCAGCAGGCCTGGATCTAGTCTATGCTACAGCAAACAAGGTGTACCAATTTCAGTAAGAAGCAGTTCAAATATGCAGGCACTATAAGTCTTTAACCAGAAATTTCCAGCTCAGAAGGGCAGAGTCCAGCCTGTCCTCCCACAAGAGTGCAGACCACAAACCCTTTTAATGTAAAATAACTGGCCTGAAGCCCAAGTGCTTAAACCAAAATTAATACACTTTTAGAATAACAGACACTGAGCCCTCAATCAGCAGTTCCCAACTTAGAAGGATGTAAGCTACCTGTTCTGCCACCACAGTGCAGACCACAAACCTTCTTAATGTAAAACAACTGGTCTAAAGCCCAAGTGCTTAAACTAAAAGGCTTAGAATGAGATACACCAAGCAGTAATACATACAATTGAGTACTTTTAAGATGACGCAAAAGCAAAATAAAGTAGGAAGAAACACAAATACAGTAAAAGCAGATAGATTTTTTTTTTCAGAAAAGTAGCAAAAACAGTAGTAAAAACAATTCACATGCAGTGCAAGCTGGCACACTTGAGTATGTAGCAATATTAGTCCACACACAGTTTGAAAATATGTAATTAAATTAAAAAGGACTAAAAACAAGTGCAGAAAGGGTTTATTAGGTAGAATGCGGTAAAGAGATGGGACTGGGGAAGTGTCCTAGATCAAATCTACAGTGGGGCGGGCACTGCAAAAGCCAGCAAATTTAAACTACAACCAAGAACAGGGAGAAAGGGTGGGGAAAACCGTTTCAACAGAGATGTGAGGAATCAGAGTGCAAATTATAAAACCAAAAAAATATATACTGATCTCTGTATATTTACAGAACAGTAAGACAACAGATATCTAAGCAACAATTTAGCTCTATAATACAGACTAATACAGAAAAATATACTCAGCTCTATATATTTGCCGATAGTCTTGTAAGGCTGTCTCTCAACACACAGGTTCCACTTTAAAATGTTAAAAGTGGCACAAGCAAAATAAGGTAATAAAGTAGGAAGAAACACAAATACAGTAAGGCAGATGAAGTGCAAAATTTTTTTTTTTTTTTTGAGATGGAGGAAACAGAGCAGATTAAGATACTATAGGGGAATGCCCTTCCCAAGTGCTCTCTCTGTACACTGCAGAGGAGATGGGACTGGTAAGAGTATCCAAAATCAAAATATGATCTCACTGTACTCAGTTGAGTGAGCAAATGAGATGGGTCCAGGAGGAGTGTGCAAAAAGAGATTTACAGCAGGGGCGGGCAATTCCAAAGCCACCCAAGATTAACACCACAACAAGAAACAGGGAGAGGGGGCAGGGAACTACTGCAGAGATTCAGAGACACACACAATATTTACTGAATCCAAGACACACAATATTTACTCACTCAAATCTTAAATAAGTGCAGAAAATATACTTAAATCAGCTTATATCCAGTTGATATATGCAGACAAGTCTCAGTAGCCAGCAACTCGATATATATATATATATATATATATATATATATATATATATATATATATATATATATATATATATATGGGTCTAGGACATTTCACTGAAAGCACAATTAACTGAAAACTCAATTCACTGAAACACATTTCACTGAAAGTTATATATGGCCTTTTCCCCACTGTAGTGCGACCCTGGAGTTAGTATATATAGTAAGGGGGGTGTGGGAGGCATAGCCCCCTCACATATTTTAAGTACATATTATGTTCGGAAAAGAGTAATATATTGGAATTGCAAGTATCCATGTATATAGTTCAAAATATTTAAAATATGTGGGGTGTTACACCCCCCACACCCCTAATGTGGGAGGCAGTGCCCCCCCACACCCCCTTACTATATATACCTAACTCCATGGCCGCACTACAGTGGGGAAAAGGCCATATATAACTTTCAGTGAAATGTGTTTCAGTGAATTGAGTTTTCAGTGAATTGAGCTTTCAGTGAAAAGTGCACACTAATTTGACTTTCAGTGAAATGTGCTTTCAGTGAAATATCCTAGAACCACACACACTCACACATATATATATATATATATATATATATATATATATATATATATGTACACACACATACATACATACACACAGCAATATGGATACTTGATCAACCCTGTGCAGCTTTGTCACTAATAACAGTGTAAATGAAACTACTACTACTGCATTTACTTATAGTAGTAGGGAATTGTGGTGTGGTGAGTGCTCTGCCAGAGACTACAGACAGTGAGCTAAGGGAATTTTCCTTTCAATCCACTGTTCTGCAATTTGTTTGTAGGTTTATTTTCCTTTCGATGTGGTACATGCACCCTATCACCCCATGCAAATTGCATATTCCAACTCCAACACTGCAGAACAATGGGCAAAGGGCAAATTCCTACTGCCCAGTGTACAGTGATATCACACACACAGAAGCCGGCAAAGCCAGCAAAAATGAAGAAATATTAATATATAATTAAGGAATTTCCTTTCCAATTGGCATGCAGTTAACTGAAATAAAAAAAAAAGCTAAACCTTGGGAAGCTATGCATTGCCAATGCCACACAACACACACACACACACACACACACACACACACACACACACACACACACACACACACACACACACACACACACACACACACACACACACACACACACACACACACACACACACATATGAGAGGTTAAGCCTCCACACACTGCTTATATATATCTTCCCCAACATCACGCAAATATGGAGGGAAAAGTGAAATATAAAACTAGAACTCACCTCCTTCCTGTTCTTAGACCCTAGCAAACCAAAAGCACAGTAGTCAGTGTGTGATTGAGCAGTTCCGATTCACTATAATGTTGACTTTAGGTAACATTTTTATGTGACATTCCTTTCTCAGCATTTCTGAAGCAGTGTACAATAAAGTGTTTATTTCATATTTCTGTTTTCTGTCAATTATCCCACACATCTTGCATAGCATATTATGTGTCAAATATCTATACAAGGAAAAAAAAGAATTTTCATAAAGGTGGGGATTCCTTCATGAAATAACATTCTCACTGTCAAGCATGGACTGAAGTATTTCAGTTATAACAGATGTTAAAAATTACTATTACAGTGGTAAGTATAGTCATTTCATGTTTTTTCCCAAATTATTTAAAATAAAAATTCAGTGGCTTGTTGCAGGATGCCTATATCCAACTTTTGCCAAAGGAAACCCTGAACCTTAATCAAGGAAAAAGTAAATACATTTTCTAGGAGTTCAGCAAAAGTGTAATTGCACGTTTGTGAATATAAAGGTCAGAGGGTATTTTTCTTCTTTACCATATGTTCAGACCCATATTAATGTTTCATTTTCCCTGACACAAGATCCATAGTGCTGACAAATCAAAAACAGTACTTATCTGATGCAAATTCAATATTGTTTCCAGGAGTTCTGTCAGCAAAAACATTATGATGTGGTCATATTTCTGAACTTGGCAGCAAATAGATAATATGGGTACTCTTAAGGACTTTTTAAAGAATGTTTTTCTTTAAATATAGATTTGTCAGTCTTCTACAACTGATGTCAGTGCAAGGTAACAACACCAGGAGATCCTTTAACTGAAAGTATAGCTTAAAAAGCCCTTAAAATCATATGTGGTGTTTTCCAGTATGATTGTTACACAGGCTATGGCTTAGTCACACTTATGTCATTGCTGATTATAGGTCAACAACAGCTCCAACAAATACAAGAACAGAGTATACAGAAAAGCTTACACAAACTTCTGGTTCTTAAAATATTTATTGCTCATCACAGTTGATATCTGTATGGTATTCTGGGTGCTGCTGTTATAGTTAGGGTAGCATTCGTAGTCCGAGGCTTACCAAGTGTGCAGCAGTTATCTGCAGACAGCAGGACTACATGGATATGTAAAAATGGTCAGTAAAATGCAGTTGCTTTGAGTATGGAAAAGTGAAGCAATTTCTGTAATCATGTCCACTTTTCATAAATGTGCAAGTTGTACAAAGTTACATAGAATCGTAAATGGTCTGTGCCATGGCATATAGTGGGCAAGCTCGGCTGAGTGCAGTCACACTGAAAGCATTATAGAAAAACTGTGGAATGCACATCAACTAAAACTGTTTAAAAAAATAAAGGGGTTATAACTTTTTCATATAGGGGTATCGTTTTGTGTATACCCTGATGGTTTCATTAAAGAATAGAAAGGGGTGATAAGTCAGACTGAAAAAAAGGGAGACAAAATAAAAAAAGTGAGCACACAAGTAAGGCATCAAGAGGTTTTGAACTGGAGGAGGTGGGAGAGGATGGGCACTATTTTTTGTTGTGGGATAGACCCTCCCCACACATTTGTCAAAAGTTTTTTTGTAAGAGGTTAGTGTGGGTGGGAAATAGTAAAGAGAGTGAAGAAGAATGGTAAGGGAAGAAGGGCTGAGGAAGGTCCAACTGTATACCCAGTCCACAGAGCCTCAAACACATCCACTGGCAGAGTGTGTTACAGTGGAGGACTTTGATGTTGAGGAGGTAGAGGCCTGTGTCGGTGCAGTGGTTGGCATCTACTGGGTAAGTGTATAACAAAATTGCCTGCAGGAGTACTATTGAAATCAGTTTTAAAAGCATTGCTTTACTACTGTTTATCCTGCCCTGAATTCTGTATTATAACTTGGATCATGCACAGTTAATTATTAAATACCTTTTGTACACCTGTTATACTTAACCAAAGACTCAGCCAGACATTGAGTTTGTCTCTTCTGCTGTTGGAAATTATATTGTATCTGTTCCTCTGCTATATGTAAAAGAGAGAAAGATAATCTTCTTTACCTGTATTTGAATGCTTTCCACATATACCTGTCTTTTATTTTCTGTAAGAATTTCTTATTTGTCTTTTTCTTTCTGATTTTAACTGTTATATGCATAAATGTGTATAGTATTAAAATACAGTACTTAAATATTATATTGAAATGTGTAGGATAGTAAAGAAATATGAAATCAGTCTTGTTTTTATTTTAAAAATGCATGTAACACTCTGTGGAATACCTGAACTGCTAAGGCTGAAATGTATCAATTAAAGGAAGTCTGAATTTCCTTTTCTGTAGGCATTTATCTAATGTATAGTAAGCAACAGTGAAGTAAAACAACATGCTCTCTAAAAAGTTATGTGTTGCTCATTCTTTCAACAAAGTTACCCCCACTTTCCACCCCAACAGGCATTCTAACTAGGGTGTGGTGAGCGTCATTTCAGCCATGTTGCATGTGCAGCTACAAATAGTTCTGAACAAACAATTATTAAGTAATTGTTTTTACTTATATCAAGTTATCTCTCACAAAAACTGTCTTCATGTAATATTTATCTTACAACTGTTTCACTACAGTGCTACACAATTCTTTTCATCTGTAACTACAACTTTTATTTCATAACTGTGTACCAGGCAGTCAGCATTACTGATATTTGAACATTACTAATAGAGTTATAGGCTAACAGTGCTTTTTTTGTAAGCAAAAAGGTGGTGGTATGCATACATTGCATTTGAGTCAACCCCCCCAAAAAATACTTATTTTTTTCTCCAAATCCTCTTTCATGAAAAAATAAATAAAATCTTCCCTCTTAATAATACAACAATTAAAGTCACTTTTCCCAGCAAATTATTAAGGAGGATAGTAAATAATAATCTACTATTACTTTGAAAAAGGCTACTTTGCTATGTGGATTATTACTAGGAAATGACGAATCATTGTAACAATATTCATTTACAGTCATTAAATTGCAGTTTCAAAAAATCAGGAACCAGGAAAACATATGTTAAGTAGCCCATGGGTTTCATATAAATATATATATATATGTGTGTGTGTGTGTGTGTGTGTGTGTGTGTGTGTGTGTGTGTGTGTGTGTATATATATATATATATATATATATATATATACGTACAATATTTACGTGGCCCCCTGTAGGATTTTTTTACAAGGGGGTACAAACTCAGAGGCCATTCCATTCACCCCCCCCCCACCACCATATAGCCATTCCAGTGTCCCATTACTAGGCTATTTCTCCCCAGTTGCAATAAACACTGTTCAAAACTTTCAGTGTGCATACTGTTTTCTGCTTTACTTCTACAACGGTTACAGATATTTGGATTTTATTAAAAACTTTTATTTCAAATTTTATAGCACAAACACTGATAGACATTTGTTAAACAAAGCAATACAGTCTCACAATGAAAACAGACTTAACATTAAAACTTCTCTGCCTTTGAAATTCACATTCACTAAAATAGCACTGAAACCAACATTCAAAGAAAATGTATATGGCCAGTGGTGGATTAAGTTTACCTTTGGCCTGTTTTCAAATCATAGGCCCCTTGCACACATTTTTAGGACCATGCAAAAGTTCTTTGATTCACCTTCCTGACTGTATTAAATTATAATATATAATAATTAAAATATATTCCTTGTATGATAGAGCACCACTTTTTAGAGCATGTTTTACATTTATAGTTTTGAACATTTTTCCAGTAAGCAATGAAACAAAACATATGAAGCAATAATGATAAAACTCCCCAATTCAGAATTCATTGTATAATACAGCACCACTTTTTAGAGCATGTTTTACATTTATAGTTTTGAACATTTTTCCAGTAAGCAATGAAACAAAACATATGAAGCAATAATGACAAAATTGCCCAATTCAGAATATTTCAACTATAAAAGGCCACTCAAACAGGTCTATATCAGAACATCAAAGTTTTAAAACTTTGAATGTTCTAATATCGACCCCATTCAGCAAATGCTAAAAATAGTGAAGCTGTAGAACACTGCATTTTTTCCCAGGGAAAGAATTCGGTTGGCAGTTTCTGTGGCTTTGCTAGTTTCAGCGCTGTGATGGAATGTTAAGGGTCGGGTTCAGGTAATTGTGCGATTGTGTGGTCATTAGGGTTAGGGCACGGGTTAGGTGAGTTAGGGTTAGGGCGTGGGTTAGGTGAGTTAGGGTTAGGGGCGGGTTAAGTGAGTTAGGGTTAGGGCATGGGTCAGGTGAGTGTGCGATAGTGACAGACTTTAGGGGTAGGGTTTGGGTTAAGGAATGTGGATAGACAGTAGTGTATGTACAGTTTAGTGTAGGGTTAGATGTAGGATTTTAAGTGTATGTATGTGGATTGCTGTTTTTTTGGTGTGTTTGTGTTGTGTGTATGTGTTTTTGGAATAGTAAATTTTTTCCATGGGAAAAAATTCGCTGTTCTGAATGTTCGATATTTTGTGGTTTAGATATTTTAGGTTTGATGAAATAGCGTTCGCTATTTTCATCTTTCGATAGTGTGATATAAATGCACTCAAACTTCTGTCATTACAATCCACCAATACCAGTCAATATGCACAATCTCTGCAGAAGTAAAAGTCATCTGAATAATTCCACATTAAAGAGATCTGTAACTAATGAAAAGGTTGCTGCTAGCAAACAACTTTATATTTCAGTGTTTCATCTACAAATTCAGTGCCTGCTGCCCTTGAAGAATAAAGTACCTAAGTTACATTAAAAAATGGTAAGCTGGTAATTTTGCTTTAGGGAATGGGTGGCAAACTAAAAACAGGCTCATAGTTACTAGGTATCTTATCTAAAGGAGGACATAGTCAGGACTCTAGCACCCCACCCCCTTAAATACAACACAGTATGAGCAATCTATCTATATGCTGTGGGAGCAGAACACACAGCCTTCTGCTTCAAGACACAAGCATGTTACCTATTGTGCTACTAAAACTACTTTAAAAATTGTATACAAAAATAGTGATACCATTTGCTAAACAAAACAGTTGCACATTGTAAACAGACAGCATGAACAATGGTAAACTTCCCTTGAAGCTCACAATTCCTTGAAAATGCACTTGAAGCTAAATTCTTTGAAAAATGCACCTGAAACTACATTCGTTGAAAATACAGCTTGGTAGTTGGGGCAGAGGATTCAAGCTCTTGTTTCCTGTAGCTAAAGTGCAAATCATTAACCACCTGCCATAGCTAGGGCATTTCAGTCGCACACACCTCAACCTCTTAGTGTAAGAAATCTGGATAAAGCCTTAAATAAACATGGACAGATTATAAAAATTGGTCTCATGAACTTATCAAATTACAAATTTCTAGAATAACAGCATTTGTGTTGTCATGCATTTTTCTAAAGGATATGAAGTCTAAACTCACATTTATTTAGCAATTTCAATTATTTTTATAAGGAAGGATTAGTTGTGTAAAATCTTATCATAATCTTGTCCTTTTCTTCCATGTTGCAGTATTCATAACATAAGGGATTCTCTGCCTAGGTGACCCAAATCTCCGGCCAGTATACAGAAGACTTTTACTACTGGAAGGTATGTGCGATGCCGCACAAAAGCAGAGGTAGCATAAGCCATAATAGTGACATCCACACTTACTATGCTCAGAACTGAATGCCCCAGTCAGAATACCAGTCTAAGGATAAAAAAGAGAGGCAAACTATCATCCAGAGAAATACAAGGACCAAGTTGGAAATAGGGTGGGATAGAACACTGCAACATGGCTATGGGAAGATTTTATACAACTATTCTATGTCCTTCTATTCCTATGTTGCAGTATTCATAACATGAGGGAGAGTACCAAAGCTCATGTAAGGGAAAGGGAAGTGGAACAGAGGAACTCTCCACAAAACCCATGCAGGATTGCCCTGACAAACCTTGCTCTGGATATGGAGATGTTATCCAGCTTGTAATGTTTGGTAAACATGTGGACAGAAGACCATGTAACTTCCTTCAAGATGGAAGAAGTGTCCATCCCCTTGAAAAAGGCCCCATATGAAACAACAGCCCTAGTATTGTTTAACAGTATTTTAAGAGGAGGAGAAGTACCAACATCCTGGAAGAAAGCAGTGATAGCTGTAATACCTAAAGAGGGTATAGTTCCATCAGACCCATCTTCATTCAGGCCCATTTCAATACTAAACCATGATTATAAAGTGTTCATGTCTATAATGACTAGAAGAATGGCAAAAGTAATGTCAAAATTGTTAGATATGGTTCATTGTGGTTTTGTGGAGGGGAGGCAAACATTTGACAACATTAGCAGAACATTGATGATCCAGAGGAAAGCAGAATATAAGAAAATGCCGTTGTCGGTTGGTCTTGATAAAGAGAAAGCATTTGACAGCGTACATTGAGACTTTATGAGCAAGGCAATTGAAGCAATTGTATTTACAAAAAAATATATAAGGTTGATTAGGAGAATATATGAGGGATCAGAGGCAAAAGTTAAAGTGGGTGGGGTCCACTCTGATAATTTTTGCTTAAGCAGAGGAACCAGGCATGAGGAGTGTCCTCTTTCCCTTTTGTTATTTGCATTATATTTAGAACCATTGGCAAAGAAAATAAGGGATTCAGAAATTCAAGGGTATAATTGATATGGCAGTCAAGAAAAGCTGGCTCTATTTGCAGATGATATTATCTTATACCTGACAAAACCAGAAAGAAACATTACAGTGTTGTAGAACATTTTGAGACAGTTTCAAATATTTTTTGGGATACAAAATTAATGAAACTAAAACAAAGACAATAGTGGTAAAATATGTATCCACATATGAATCGATTCAGCAATATCCATATTTATGGGATCATGATAAAATGAAGTATTTAGGAGTATGGACTAAAAATTATTCTGGTATGACAGCTAATGATATGTGGGAAGAGACAAAAACAAAAGATAATACAAAAACTGAGAAAATGGAAGCTTTGTTATATGGATATGGATAGTAAGATATAGCAGTTACAATGTTTTTAGTCCCTTTAGTCTTATACACAGGTCAGGCATATTTTTATCAACCAGAGGAGAAGTTGTGCATAGCAGTTAATAAGGAGCTGAAGGACTTTATCTGGCAGGGGAAGATGACAAAAGTCAAGTGGGACAAGCTGATTCTTCCAATAGAACCAGGCAGTTTGGGTTTACCTGAATTGAAGGGGTATTTCAGAGCTGGACAATTAAGGCTCCTATACATAGCACAACCAGAAAAGAAACAAGGAGAGAATGGGATTTTGGATGCAGGCCTTTAAGGAGAATAACAATAATCATACAGAATATTATATCCATAGAGTCATCCTTTATAAGACCCATTATTGAGTACAACGCCCCTTTCGAAATGTACCTCACAAAGTACATGCAGCAGCTGGAGGTTCCTCACCAGGTGAATCCAGGCCCTCAAACATCTATCCTACACAGATAGACTAAAGGCCCTGTCCCTTTATTCAGTCTCCTACAGACTCCTCAGAGGTGACCTCTGTCTGGCATACAAAGGAATCCTTGATGGACTGCTGTATATCCGTAAGTCAAGCTGCACTGGTGAAACCCACACGCATGCCCTCAACCTGGTCTGTGACATCAATAAGACTTGTTGACGGGACAGATTTGGGTCCTAGAGACTCCGTCTTCTGTGAAATAGACTCCAGCTCCACGTCAAGCAGAGTACCTCATTAATGCTTTTTAACCGCAACCTGGATAACTGGATGGGGAACAGAAAATACACGCCAGTGTCTCTGCTGGACAAGGGCCATGGGTGCTTACTTGTCAAAACATGGGCTAGATTCTTGGCTAGGCTTGCAAGGGCCTCAGAGCCAGTAGCCTAGTAACTTCCTATGATCCTCGTGGAATGAGCTTTCACTGAGGATGAAAGATTTTTACCATGGAAAACATAGCAGAAAGAAATGGCCTTAGAAATCCATGAAGAGATAGTCTGTTTTGACACAAGCTTTCCCAGCACTCTAGGGTGAAAGGAAGCAAAAAGTTGTTCTGATTTCCTAAAGGACTTGGCTTTATCCAGGTAAAATCAGCGTTGTCTGTGCACATCCAAAGTATGTAACACCCTTTCATTGGAATTTTGAGATGATGGAAAGAACCTAGGTAAATTAATAGATTTGTTAAGTGACAAATCATGAACCACCTTGGGCATGAAAGAAGTGTTAGTATACAGAGAGACCTTACCTTTGTGGAAAATGAGGAAAGGTTGAAATTCCATTAAAGCCTGGAGTTCAGAGATTCTCCTAGCAAAAATGATGGCCACCAGCAGCACAGTCTTCCAAATGCAATGCTTTAAGGAAGCTGTGACAGCAGGCTCAAAGGGGGCTTAGGTGAGCTTTTCCAGTACAAAATTCAAATCCCAGGATGGAGAAACAAGTTTTATAGGAGCTATGATATGAAGGACACATTTAAGAAAAAGCTTAACCTATAGCCTAGAGGCTAAGGGAGCGGATAGAGGCAGACATGCAGAAATGGCAGATAAGAGAGCTTTTACAGAAGAATAAGCCAATCAGGCCTTAAGCAGCTCACACAAGTAAAATAAAACTAGAGGGATATTCACCAAAAATAGATTTAATTGTTTCTTTAGACACCAGATAGAGAACCTGTAGCCTCCTGCAGGACTAGAAGCATGTCTTCAGAGAAAATGTGTCAAAAGGGGATCAGAAGCCTATCACCCAAAGGGTTCAGTTCAGGGTTGTTAAGTGTAGGTGAACGAGTCATCCCTTGTCTTGTGTGAGGAGGTCCACCTTGTGAGGTAATTTGTCATTGTCCTTGGCTAAATGCAGAAGAAGAGGAAACTAATGCTTTCTTGGCCAAAAGGGGGTCACCAAGATTTTTGGTTTGACCTGCTGAATCTTCGGCAGAGTTTTCTGAATAAGTGGAAAGGGGGGGATGCATAATGAATCATCCTCTTCCAAGATATTAAAAGGGCATCTGTGACACCCCAACACTGGCCCAGTAATCAAGGAGACTCAATCCTCACCACTGGCAACAGTTGGGGATGTACACACTGGGAAGATGACAAGTACACACACAGTAAAGTGCAATTTCCCTTAAGAGCACACAGAGACCACAGTCAGTATGGGGCCAGTTTTTCCCTCTTTCTCCAGATCCCCAGTAAGACTCCCCACTGCCACAGCTATAGAGTCGAGTCCTTAGCCAGGGTTCCAAGCCAAGTCCCCCAACATTCTCTCTGCCCAAACAGTGCTTTGTGCCCCTGCCCAAGTAGCTGACAAACTTGGAGATTTGTTTTACACACACCACACACACACACGCACTCACACACACACACACATACACACACACACACACACACACACACACACACACACACACACACACACACACACACACACACACGCACACACACACACACACTCACACACACCTGGGAAAGGTTGGCACAGGTTTACTAGCTATGCCCCCTTCTGTCCATTCTATAAGGTAGTTATCACTGCCACCAGAACCCCTTATCAGCTATTTTATGGCACTTAACAAAGGGTGTCTAATCCTACTGTGTAATATTACTATTAATCCAAATGGTAGTTTGACCAAGAGCAAGGCTATTAGAAGTGGCCTGCACAGAGTCACCAAATAGACATGCAAGCACTCTTAAGAGCTTACATATGTCTCACAAATATCAGCCACAAAGATAGGGTTAAATACATTTAATATAAATAATAAAAGAACAAGACAATATTAAACATGTCTTCACAGTGACACCAGAGTTCAAAATCACAGGAAATATTTAAAACAACATTGCAGGACAGTCTCAAATAAATACAGAAAACATCTAAACTAATCTTTACTATATTCATGACTTCATCTAAAATAAATTACTGTACCCTAGTTAACTTGCTTATAGCAAGGGAAGACAGATATGATGAGTGGATGTTTCCAGCTGATGCTGCCAGGTCAAGGACAAAATACAAAATGCAAAATGCAGTCTTTATCTCTCTCAGGGTAACTTGCAGCATGACATCACTTTTTGTCACCTGACTTTAGTTCCCAAGCTAAACCCCCATTGTCAGAAACTATGAGCATTTAGCATCTCCCTGTGAAAAATACATAACTCTCAAATCTTTGCAGCTGCTATAAGACATAAAACACTAAAACACTACAAGACAATGCAGAAGGCTCCCTAGACATCCTGTCTCCTTGTTGCATTGAAACTAACTTTTATGGTGCAGTTATAAAACAATTTAATCTCAACCATTTATCTGAAGTTTTGCAAGTTAACCTTCTATGTTCCAGTTTCCACTGTTTATATACATTTACACAATTACAATAGTGTATACACATTTCTGTTCTTTTCCTGTAGAGTACACTGTGGATAGATCTTTAAGCTCAGTACTTTACACACACTTCTGTACCAGCAGTTTGATATACACATAGCATACAGTCCTAATACATTGGTAACACAAGCATATGAGTCATCTTGATGTTCACAAATGACAAGGAAGAAAAGGAAGAACAAAATCCAGGGGACATGCATGCTGGGACCAGAGATATTTCAGATACCATTGGAATTTCCTTATGTGGAGTTTGGCCAAGGGTAAAATGGGATTAATGGATGCAATGAATCCTAGAAGTCTGAGAAGCTCCCAGCTGTCAAGGAAGTGAATGATAAGAGTTGTTGAAAGTAGGATATAAGAGATTGCACTTTCTGAAGGGGCAGCAATGCCATCATAAGATCTGTACTTGTCCTGCACCACAGTATGACCTGGTCCTGAGAAGGAGCTAGGGAGGATTTGTTGTAATTGACAGTGAACCCCAGGGTTAGAAGCAAGCTGATGATTGTGTGGATATCCTCCAGTAGAATTTCTGGATGAGTTGTTTGAGCAAGTTGTCAAGGTAAGGATAAACATGGATTCCTTGAAGTCTGCAAAAGGCAATAGCAGGAGCCAAGCATTTTGTGAATACCCTTGGGGCCGATTTAATTTCAACCATTGTTCTGAAATTTTGCAAGTTAACCTTCTATGTTCCATTTTCCACTGTTTATATACATTTAAACAATTACAATAGTGTATGCACATTTCTGTTCTTTTCCTGTAGAGTACACTGTGGATACATCTTTAAGCTCAGTACTTTACACACACTTCTGTACCAGCAGTTTGATATACACATAACATACAGTTCTATTGGTAACACAAGCATATGAATCATGTTGATGTTCACAAATGACAAGGAAGAAAGGGAAGAACAAAATCCAGGGGACGTGCATGCTAAGACAAGAGAGATTTTGGATACCACTGGAATTTCCTTATGTGGCGTTTAGCCAAGGGTAACATGGGATTAATGGATGCCATGAATCCTAGAAGTCTGAGAAACTCCCGGCTGTCAAGGAAATGAGTGATAAGAGTTGCTGAAAGTAGGCTATAAGAGATTGCCCTTTCTGAAGGGGCAGCAATGCCATCATAAGATCTGTCCTTGTGCTGCACCACAGGATAACCTGGTCATGAGAAGGAGTTAGGGAGGATTTCTTGTAATTGACAGTGAACCCCAGTGTTAGAAGCAAGCTAATGGTTGTGTGGAGATTCTCCAGTAGAATTTCTGGATGAGTTGTTTGAATGAGTAAGTTGTTAAGGTAAGGATAAACATTGATTCCTTGAAGTCTGCAAAAGGCAATAACAGGAGCCAAGCATTTTGTGAATGCCCTTGGGGCCATGGAGATTCCATAGGGCAAAGCAGAGAACTAAAAATGAGATGAAGCAACAGAAAAACTTAAGTTGTTGTTGTTATGTCTTTTGGCTTTTCCCTGTTAGGACCTGTCACAGCGGAACTCTGGTCTGCTAATGATTGGCAGTTGATTTTTATGTGCTGAGTTGCCAGCCCTAATGCACAACCTTCAACGAAGGTACACCTATTCACGCATGTCTCCACACAGAAGACGCTCTAGCTGAGAGTCGAACCGGTCAGCGTCTTACTGTGAGGTGACGCTACCGCAGGTATTTCCTGAAAAGGGGATGGATGAGGATATGAAGATATGCATCTCTGATGTCCAGAGAAACCAGAAATACCTGAGGCAGTAAAAGTGGGAACAAGGTTTGGAGGGACAGCATGCTGAAGCTGGAAACCTAAAGAAATAGGTTGAAGTGAGACAGATCTAGGATGGGTCTCTATTGGCCATCCTTTTTGGGAACTAGAAACACCCTTGAGTAAAATTATGTTTTGGGAAAGGGATATCTTGAATGGTTCCCTGTAAAATCAAGTCCTGAAGTACCTGAGGGAAAAGAGAAAGCTGGTCTTCAGGGAGTCGAGGGTACCCATGAAGGGTGGAAATAATTTTCAAACCATGTAATATCCATTTTGAGCAATTGAAAGCAACCATTTGTCTGCATAATGTTTGCCTAAAAGAAAGGGAGTGAGACAGGTTCTGGGAAAGAGGAATATTTGTCAGACTGGGCAGACTGGTTTGTCTGGAAAGGGGGGCTTTGAGTAGTGGCAGGCTGAGTCCTGAAAAAGCTTTGTTTACATGGCCCTTTCTTGGAAGTAGAAGGAGTGTCATGGGACTGTTTCCTCACAAAATGTGACTTGGAAGGATAATCCCTGTGGTACTTCAGAACTGGGGACATAGAAATATGCTTAAGTTCCTGTAACACCTTCCCTTTTTCTTGAAGATATTTGAAAAGGGCATCAGCATTAGCTCCAAAGCGGGCAGAATTATCAAGAGGAGCATTCATAAGTTTTGCCTTGATATCATCAAGCAAAGGCTATAATCTCAGCCAAGAATATCTTCTAAGGACCGAGCCAGATGCAGCTGATGTGGCAGATTCTGCAGCTGCATCATAGCTGCACTTTATTAAATAATGAGTCACTTGGAAAGAGGCTGACAACAGAGAGGAGAGCTGAACCTTGACTGCAGAGTCTGGAAGGTCTGACTGGAACTGTGAAGCCTGAGAGAGTATGGACAAAACATATTTTGACATATGTGTTTGGTAATTAATGGTCCTGAAGGCCAGTGTAGATGAAGTTTAGACTTTTTTACCCAGTCTCTCCATCATCTTACTGTAAGGAAGTGGAAGGTTTATCTTCAGACAGAGTGATAACATCAGGATCTGCAGGATGACATTTAAAAAGAAATGTACTTTTCTCTGGCTCCTTGTGAAATCTATCCAGCCTGTCTAGGGTATGGGATTGAGAGGCAAGTGCCTTGGATGCTGACAAGAAGGCACCCAAAAAAACAGGTAACACAGGGGATATAGCAGAAGGGGAAGGGGAGTCGATCTGTAAGAGATCATAGTACCTCTTCTGCACCTCTATGAGACTTGAGATCAGTCCCATTTAAAGAAGTGTCTCATCTTAGAAATGGTTTCTCCAAAAGAGATATCCTCCTCAAGGGAGTCTACCACTGGACTCTTCTTAAGGAGAAGTATAACCCAAAGGGGAAGCTATCTGGGTGGAATAGGCAAGAGACTCATCTGAAGAGGAAACGTCCTCTACAGAAGGCTCTTGTTCTAAAGAGCTTCTTGGAAATGAAGTGGGAGAAAATGGGGGAAGAGAAACAGCAGAGGAATGTCTCAAAGCCATGAAGGCATTAAGAATGCCCTGTGAAAAGGCCTACCAGTCTGGAGTAGGGTCCTGAGGAGGTGAAACATGTTTTAGCTTTAGTTTCCTTTTAAGAGGAGGAGCTACTTTAGACCGATGAATGGGCCAATATAGGCCTACCCTCTGGCACAGATGTGGGACTGTCTTCACTGGCTATGTAAACAGAAATACTATGAAGGGTGTCCGAAGAGATGAGCCATGGTTCCCCCTTATCATCCTGACTGGATGTCTGTCTAAAACCTCTGTGGATGTGCTAAAGGCAATTTCCTTAGTGGCCTCCAAAGCAGCACCAACTGCAGGAAAAGAGCCAGCAACCATACAGACTTCCGGGCTATCATCAGCCTTGAGAAGGACATCCAGATTCAGTGGTGCAGCCAAAGATTCAAGCCTAGGTTTCTTGACCTTCTTCTTTGGAGGTTTACCAGATGGACCCAATGAACCCTCTATAGCAAGCACTAGTCACTTAAGTCTCTGGTTCTCCAGATAAATATTTAAAGCAGATAGATGACTGCTGAGCATCTTAGAGACATACACCTGGCAAATTGTGCATGCTTTATAATTGTGTGCAGAGCCTAGACAGAACAGACACTAGTTGTGTTTATCTTTGTGTGAAATCTATCTTCCACACCCAGTAGTCACTTATTTAAAAACAGCAACCACTCGATGATCAGACGACCAAGAAAATATGGCATTTGGAGTGGCGGCAAAGGAGTTCTGAGGATGGTACATTAGGAGGCTTATGCTATCTGCTACCTTTGTGCAACGTCCCATGTACCTTGCAGTAGTAAAAGTTTTTTGTATACCAGCCAGACGTTCAAATCACCTAGGTGAAGAACCTAGGTGAAGAATCCCTCATTTTATGAATACTGCAACATGGGAATTGAAGGAGATCAGACAAAAATATGGGGCAAAAATCTGAACATTCTGCAGAAACCTGGATACTTCAGGAGTATGCTACCTACGTCTTACACACACACACACACACACACACACACACACACACACACACACACACACACACACACACCTCCCTGTTATATACTCATGCACCCCCCATCTCCCACTTACACCCTCCCCATACTTCCCAACCTCTTACAGCAAGAAATCTGGACAAAGCCACAAATAATGGAGGGACAGAGGCCAAAAAATAGGGACACCTTTTAAATATTGCTCTTACAAACATAGAAAGTTGATATAACAATATGTTTTGCATTAGTATGAATTTTTTGAAGGATATGAAGTCTAAAGCTTAAATGTCTGCCATTATTTTCTGACTTCAGTACTCAATGGTTTGTCAGGGACTTGCCAGAAAAACACAATTTTATGTGAAGCAGACCAAAAATATGAAGACTCTGAACATTCTGTGTTCTGTAAAAATCTGGACTATTGAGAGTTATGATCCCCCCTACCTCCCTCTTACACTCACACACACACACACACACACACACACACACACACACACACACACACACACACACACACACACACACACTTACACACATATCACTACCTACCTACTTCCTATACACACACACACACACACACACACACACACACACACACACACACACACACACACACACACACACACACACACACACACCACACACACACACCTACCTCTCACTTGCCCATTTGTGGTCCACAGTCCAAACATCTTCTTGAAGATGAAGGCATAAACAATTGGCCACACAGATGTAGAAGATGAAAACAGGTCGCAAACACCTGTTGCGCCTGTGTGACCTGACATAAAGGGCATTCTTAAAGAAGAACATCATTAAAATAAAAAAAAAATGTATTTTTTTTTTAATAAATTAAAAGAAAGTTAATCTCCCTTGAATATGTAGTCCATGCCATGATCAGTTGTCGAGGCTGAGGTGGCGGTACTCTGTACCAGTGAATGCCGTCTCAAAAAAGGCGGGTTACTATTTTCATACTCTTTACTAACATTTCCATTTATTATTTTAACCTGTTAACACATAGTACCAATTTTTTTCTATTTCTTTGAAAGATGGATTTCCGATTACAGAAATCCTAGTCCTTTTTATGCATTTCACAATGTCACCGCAAGTACATATTTTCAGGTAAAGATATCTGACTGTTGAAATACATGTATTTGAGCAATTTTTTTAACCCCCTTTTGTAGTATATATATATATATATATATATATATATATATATATATATATATATATATATATATATATATGGGTTCCTATGAGTTCATCGAAATGCCAAAACATCGACGCTCACTTCTTCGACACGAAAACATCGACTCTTCATATCATCGACAATTCACGTAAGCGATCCTCCCCCTCTCAGGACCCATGGTAGCACTTGTTTGTCTGCTACAGCGCATATGGTTCAAGTCATACCCACAATTTCCCTTGACAGCGTTGTAATTTACGTCGCAATACACACACAAGTGCTACCATGGGTCCTGAGAGGGGAGGATCGCTTACGTGAATTGTCGATGATATGAAGAGTCGATGTTTTCGTGTCAAAGAAGTGAGCGTCGATGTTTTGGCATTTCGATGAACTCATAGGAACCCATATATATATATATATATATATATATATATATATATATATATATATATATATATATATATATATATATATATATATATATATATATACACATACACAAACGCACACACACACACACACACACACACACACACATATATATATATATATATATATATATATATATATATGTGCATATATATATATATATATATATATATATATATATGTGGGTGTGTGTGTGTGTGTGTGTGTGTGTGTTTATACAGTTATATATGGATTAAACATTTTGCTTACTATAGAACTTTGGCCTTCTCGCCATAACCTGGTCAATGCAGTCTGCCAGATAGCACTACGCTTCTGCAAATCATCATACTTGTGACAGCACTGATGACTGGAGCAGGTTATGCCTCTTGGGGTTGACAGGTGGTCACCCATCTCCTACTAGACATCGATTTTCTTCCACGTACTGTGTCATGTGTATGCCTGGATCTTCTGCAGCTATGAGTCATGCAAACGTTAAAGCATTACTAAGGTCTCTTTGACAGCCAGGAGCTTGGCCTTATGCCTTCACAGGTGATGCCATCATTCAAAGATCCAGAACCAGAATAAAAAAGCATGGTGAGGGCTGTATTAAGCAGGGTTAGAACTACTCCCTGTTTATTGTAACATCACCTTGACCAAATGCTTTTTTACTAGTATGCTCATTAGATCAGGTATTGATAACATTGGCAAGTTTGGTGTAACCAAAACTGCTTTGTCACACACAGTTTTTTTCTTAAAGGAAAACACTTACCTGACTTTCCCATTACTAATGGATTATTTCTAAGTTTATTTATAATAATAAGTGTCCACAGTAATATTGCTTGACAATATTTACATTTGTCCCCTCTTACTGTAACTGCAGAAGGTGTCAAGCAGTGAAGTGGAACCTATTACTTATTTTTCCTCCCCTTTTCTCTTTTCTTCTTTTTTTATAAATGTGGTAGAGAAAGAAATGTGAATAGTAATGTGAAACATTATTTCTAGGACTTTTTGATACATATCATTTGCTAGGGTGTAGCATACATTATTGGATGTGTAGGAATTAAACTTCACATAGCTTTCAAACTCACATTCAGATGACTCCATTTTGAATTTTACAAGTATATTTTTATTGGCTGGTTTAGGCTAAGCAGTTAGTTTACAGCTGTTTCAGATAAGTTCATGTACTATATGACAAGCTTTCCCAATGGGCAAAATCTGAAATACACTGATGTACTTCGCAACATGCTTGTGTTATACTATGATTCATAGACATGCATATAAATTAGTCTAATTTGCATGCTAAATATGTAAATTGGCCTGAATTTTTGATGCAAGATTGAGCTGCACCATATTGATTCACAAATAGCCAAGATAGGTAGCATGCTTGTTAGGATGCTACAGACATCAAAAAGTAAAAAAAAAGTTTATAAATGAATCAATACATACTAAGAAGCAAATTAACAGTTGCTATCATAATATTTTAAAGGTCACTTGCAATACATTTTGAAGTATAGCATGCATTTACTGATACCATTGCATGACTGGTAATTATGGTGAAGTGCTTGCAGTTGTTTGACATGTGGTGTTGTTCACTGAAACTGTAATCATTACAGAAGTTTCAGATTGTGCATACAAGTGAAAAGTGGTTATTTCACTTGAGAATTTTTACTGTGCAGAAGATAGAAATAGACATGTCTAAAGAAAGTGATGTTTTACTACTGTTAGTGAGGGAAAATATATAGCAATGACAGACAGTACTGCCATTTGATTTTAGTGTGATTACTTTCTTCAGTATTAAATAAGCTGAAGCTGTACAGTTTAAATCACATTTCTGTTTGTTTATTTATTTCTGTTGTTGGCAGGAATAGCAGGCCAGTAGTTTACAGTTTATCTTCCGATGTCATCCAGACAGTACTGTGGCAAGTAGAAAACAATAGGAAACAGATCCCAAAATTTTATTGCACTTAGCGCCTCAGCTACCACAGCCTTCAAAGAGTACATTTTTTAATCAAACCTTCCTCTGTATATATACCCCTTAACAAAACCAATCAGACTATAAAACACTCAAGTGATAAAACAATTACATCAATTAAAGCAAACATTTCCAGTTAATTTCTTTATTCAACCCCCTTGGTGTAAGAGTATCAAATTTTAAAATAAACACAGTTTCTTTATATGTTAATATACTTTTAATCAATCCTTCATCTCCCTTCTTTACCATAACTTTTTCTAAAATTGTTGCTTGTAACAGACCACAATAACCATGATTTAAATTTATGCTGTTATTATTATTATTAGCACTCTTAGTTTGACTGTTACATTCAAAATAGTTTTTTTTATTTCTTATTTTCAGTGTCCAGTACTTAAAATGATTTTTTTTATCTTGTGACTTTAAATTTCAATTATCATGAATGCCATATGACTATTGTAATAAATAAATATTTTTGTGTTTGCAAGTTGTACTCTGTTATGAAAAAGTGAGTTACATGGGGAAAAGCACAAAACTGTTCAATAGAATTCTAATTCTTTTCCTATTGAACCTGCTTGTGGTTTCAGCATAACTTTATTCTTTGATTGTGCATGATTGTGCATGATTGTGTATGATATTCTGTTACATTACACTTCTCTGTGTTATACGTTGGCTATATTTTGCCATGTGAACACTACAGTGTGTCACTTTGTATTCTGTCCTATACGTTATGATGCTTTCTTTCTGGCCCATGTCATAGATGAAAAAGTTCCAGTTCATAGCTTCATAGGTGTGTACTAGGCTAATGGCCCTGGAGTCTTTACAAGCCTAGCCCATAGAAGTGCCCTGAAATCATGCCGCCCGACGGGTGAACTTTCTATTTCTCATCCACTCATAAAGATTTCTCTTGAAGAGGGCCAGTGAGGTGCTCTGCTTAACATGTATGGGAAGTCTATTCCAGAGCACGGGCAGTCTCTGGGTTATGAATCTGTCCCTCCAGCGTGTTCTGTTGATTGTGGTAATGAAGTTGAGGTCTCTGGAGTATGTGGTGTGGATGGACTGGGATTTCTTTAGATGTAGCATTTCTAACAGAGCTGGGTTAGACATGGCTTTGTAAGTCAAGCAGAGATCGCCTCTTATAAGACGATATGACACAGAGAATAGCTGGATTTTTTTGAGTCAGTCCATGAAGGATTTGTGTTTAAGGCCTAGGATCCTTGTCATGAGGTACTTTTGTGGCCTTTCCAGCTGTTGCGTGTGTCTAGTGAGGTACATGCCAAATGGGGCATTATACTTGATGATTGGTCTAATGAGGGAAGAGTAGAGAGAGATGATGACCTCTTTCTTCCTGGATGCAAAACCCTTGGTAATGAGATGTGCCACATAGAAGGACTTTATGACCACAGTGACAATGTGGTGGTCGAAGGAGAGGTTGCTGTCAACATGTGTCCCCAGATCTCTTATAACACCTTCAGTGTTCAGTGGGCTCGCATTGATGTGGTAATTAGTGGAAACTGAGTTTTTCCCAAAGGGGATGATGACACATTTTTTGGCATTAAGCTTAAGGCCATGGTTTCGACACTAGTTATTGGTCTCAGTGAGGCCTTTCTGCAGGATGTCTACATCACTTGGCAAGTTAATAATGGCTCCCAGCTTGCAGTTGTTTGTGAACTTGGTCAGCCAGAGTCCCTCCATGTTGACCTGGACTTCTGAAAAGTAGATGTCAAGCAAGAGAGGACCCAGGACCGATCCTTGTGGGACTCCACTTGTGACTGGTCAGAGTCCACTACTGTCACACTGTGGGTTCTATCTGTGAACCAATTTGCAACCCACCTAGTGATGTAGGGGTTGATGCCTAGTTTGGTGAGTTTATCAATAATTCCTAAGTGTGGAATGGTATCAAAGGCCTTGGCCAGATCGGGGTAGGCTGTATGAACTGCCTTACCCTCATTCACAGCTCAAAGAAGTCAACCGGGTTGAGCAGGCATGATGTACCTTTCACAAAACCAAATTGCATGAGATCGAGTGTTTGGAGATTCCCTACATCCTTATAAATTAGGTCCATGATGATGCACTATGCGATGAGTTCTACTAGTGAAACTCAAACACCAAAAACCCAATGAGCCACAGTGCTAAAAGCAAAAACACACAAGGGCAAAAAAAATAAACTTTTAGTAATTTTGCAGGTGGAAAGCTCCTCCTGTATCCCCTGAACTTACATATACCAGCTCTGTGGTTGCACAAACCCAAAAAAGAGAGACATCTCTAAAAGCAAAGGAGTTACTTACTGACACACATCTAGAAATTACACCAGCAGTGTTTTCCTGTGGAAAACAGCAATCTACATTTTTTCTTCACATCTTTATCTAATAGAGAAGCCAAATGGCCCTGGTTTTAGGACCATTTCACTTTCCCAGTTAAAAAGGACAGTCATACATGCATGCACCCATATATACATAAATAAATAAACTTTTAAAAGTAGCTGTTGTCTTTAGAAGTATGCTTTCACTTATTTTGATTAGACAGGCTGCTATTCTGAACACTGGCACAACAACTCACCAGAGCAAAAATTGCACTTGGACATTATTTCAAAAGGCACAGTTTTCAGGTTTACTACATCTGCTCATGTGAAAAAAATAAAAAATGATTATTGAAAAAAAAAAAAAAAGAAAAATGAATAAAATGCAAGTTTTCAATCACAACTGCATGATCTGAAACCTGGTTGCTCGTTCTCACACATCACTACTGCCACTACTATTTCTATTGCAATGCTATCCATGCTTCACAGTGTTTACAGTTTCCACTTTTCTCTATCATTGTGCAATAATGGAGTTAGCATATAAGTAAGGAAGAAGTGCTGTACCCAACATGAGAGTGCCCCTGCAAAAAAATACCTTTGATTGATTGATTCATTCATTTATTCATTTTTTGAAAAATCCTTTGATGGTTTGGGCTTTTTGGCTGTGGGATCATCTAGAAGTATCTCAAAATTTCATATTGAAGCCATATTTTTGTTATATTGAAAGAACATATAGGATATAGCTGGTTGAAAAAAGTATTGTGCAATTAACAAAAGCTGCCAGAGAGCTTTATGGCATGACTGAATGAAAATGCCAGACTGTCACATTTTGGGATAAATACTTTCAAACAGGGTTTTATAGTCTAGATATAAAACATTGTATAACTAAGCAGTTAACATTTAACCTATGCACTAATGAGCCTTATGCAGAACTCATTGTTTATTTAAGCAATAACCCACGCCTGGGTGTGGGTAATGCTGGATTTACCCACGGTTGGTGTTGTTAGGTCATGAGGGCGAAGCCCGAGTGGCCAAACAAAGACAACCGTGGGTAAATCCAGCATTAATTAAAAACAAAAGTGGAACACAATGGAAAGGCAAGCCAGCACTGTGAGAGCCCACAAAACACTTTAGTTTTGTTTTGTTTTGTGGACTCCCACAGTGCTGACTTGCCTTTCCGTTATGTTCTGCTTTTGTTTTTAATTATTGGTGACTGTTGTGGAACCTTATCTCTCTTTTTTTTTTATTATAAATCCAGCATTACCCACACCCAGAAGTGGGTTATTGCTATTTTACAATGACATTATTTAAGAAAAAAAAAATTACTTTTCTTAAATAATGGCATTGTATAATGCCTCTGTGCTGCCCTTCCACAGCTGTCCAGTATCCTGGAGCATACTGCTTGTGCATATGCTTCCGCAGTACATCAGAGCTGTGTGTAGAGGAAGCAACGGAGAAAGGAAGATCTCCGTTCCCTTTTTTAAAGCTGTCTCGCTATGTTAAATGAGTTTAACATAGTGAGACAGCTTTAGAAAAAGCAACAGAGAAAGAAAGACCTCCATTGCTTTTTTTAAGAAATCTCGCTATGTTAAACTCATTTAACATAGCAAGATTACAGCAACGGAGCTCTTCCATTCTCTGTTACTGCCTAACACAAAAAAAAGTAAAGACTTATACTAATGGAAAAAGTCTGGGCGACCGGACCTTTTTCCATTAGTATAAGTCTGATTTACAAAGGGCACACTGACCAATCAGAGTGCCAGTTTTGGAATATTAATGGGGGGGGGGGTCATTGTATAATTCAGTATATTCCACTTCCTGAAACTTGATGGACCAATCAGAAGCTCATATCACGCAAAGTTGACTAATTGCATTACTGCAAATCACCATACTGCTGAAGATTAGACTTTTAAGGGCAATAGTGCATGGCTTTTAAAATATAAAATGTGTGTGTCAGCATTATGCTTTGGGAGAGGCTGTAGGGTACAGTTGGTCACACCTCTAACTACAAGTTATGTAATAAAATCGTGGCTATATCTTGTTTTAGAGAGTTTTAAACAGACAGTTTTTACAATATCATTATCACCATAATACTTTTTTCTTAAAGAAAATCATAATATTTGTACAAAAGAACATTTACAAAACACATGGACCTTTAACTATTTCAAATATTAAATTAGTCTCTTTACAGCACTAATATAAGCGCTGTTTTAAACTTTTAGTGAAACAATGGTTGAAACAATACTATTAGCATTTCAACACATTTTCAATTAATGTTGCAGTTAAAACATTTAAGCAATACTTTTGAAAACGTTAATATTAGATTAAAAATACATTTAAAACATTTGAAGTGCTATGTCTATCTCTGCCTCTGTCTACACCTATATCTAAGCCTATATCCATAGACTCTGAGTCATTTACATTTGTATACATGTACGGTTTTCACTGTTTAACAGTTAACCTTTAAATAGAAACATATTAGATTTTTCATAACAAATATAATTTTTTAAATAAGTATGTGTATCATTGTTAAATTGAAGAAAAGTATGATAAACTGATGCACAAACATTACTGCCAGGAACCAACACTTCACACAGCCCGGTAGGAAGCAAAAATTTTATGAAAAACTACTCCTTTTACACCACGAGAACAAGTTTGCAAAAACAAATTCACATGAAGCGCTTTTCATTTGGAAAGTGCCCAAAATTCCTTAGATACTGAACCCAACACACTGGACTGATTTACAAAACCACTCCATGACGTAAGTAATTAGTTAACTAGTTAAAAACACAATGAAGTTACAGTGATCATTTAAAGTTAAATACAATAACCTTTTCTCTTGAAATGCTAAGAAAACATTTGACTTAAAAAGTCGATCCTTTTGAGGAATTTTCACAAAGATATTATGATATTAAATGAAAGATAAAACAGGCGCCAACCAGAGCATGGTGTGTATAAGCATGGTATCACACTAAGTATCTTAGAAAGTGTGAGTGTATATATGTCACAATGATGTACTTTGTACAATATACTTGACTGAGTACCATTGAAGTGTTATTTTATGACACACATATAAATTCATAACTAATTAATATACCGTTGGTACTACTAGTAGTTGATCAATAATTAAGTGTTCAATGGGTTTGCATAATAAATTATCTGAGTAAACTTTTCAGTTTCAGAATACTTGTCAAAGAGTATATTTCATTAATATCTTGGGGGGCACAGGAATTAAGCTGCAATTGCCATTTTAATTCACTCTCTTCAAGGTGCAACTTAACTATATTACTGTCTAGATATCTCACACTATCATGTGGGGTTACTTGTGATATAACCCTGAATTTAAATACATGGCCGTGGTTTTCCTTGCAGTGCCAGGCTAAAGCATTATCCATTTTTTGTTTGTTAATAGCATAATAGTGTTCGTATAACCTGTCGCATAACCTGCAATCGGTCTTGCCAACATAAAAGGCTGGACAAGCTTGGCACTGTGCAAGGTACACCACTGATTTAAAAATACAGTTGAACTTGCCTTTAAAGTGATAGATAGTGTTTCTCACCCAAAGTTTGTTACCTGTTTCAATGTAATTTCAATACCGATATGCATCACATCTATACATTTCCATGTGCCTATTAGTCGGTTTGATGGTAGACTCCATCAATTTTTTTAAGTTCTGTCCCATCTTATATGTAATGGTTGGATACTCCCCCAACCTAACAGAGATCTCTTTGTCCACTGAAAATAAATGCCAATATTTTCTAACTATTTTGTGGATTTCCTCAGCTTCTGAACTAAATGTGAAAATCAAGAAAAGTGAAAAAATCCTGTGTTGGTTAATTCCACCCTCCTGTCCACTTACTGCACCTGTTGAATGGAAACTCAAGTTAACTGAACCATATGGTTCGTTTATAATGCACTTGTTCAAAATGGGCTTATACACCCTTGAGATCTTTTTAGCTGGACCTCATTGATGATCCTGGCCACAAAGTTGGGAGGATATCCTCTGTTGAGAAACATGTTCCTGAGTTTAGAACATTCTGATTGAAAATCTACCTCACTAGAAACCATCCGGGATGCCCGGACTAACTGTCCCTTTACAACAGATTTTTTTCTGTTGTAGAGGGTGGGAACTAGGAAAATGCAAGGAAGAGTTTGAATAATAACTCTTTCTATAGATCTTCACCATATATTTCAATTCCTGGATGTTTTTGGAAAGCTCAACATCTAAATAATAAATTGAAGATTCCTGGTTGTCCTTGCTGAACTTTAAGAAGCCAACTGAACTGTTAAGGAAGTTGACAATATTAGTAGCTAAATTGATATCACCATCGATAATCAAAAAGATGCCATCCAGGAATCTGGTATAGAAAACAATGTTTTCCATCCATTGACTAGAAAAAAGTTTGTTTCCCAAAAAGCCATTACCAGGTTGGCAAAACTGGTTCCACAAGGGGACCCCATAGCCACTCCTATCTTTTGAAGATAAAATTTGTCATTAAACCGGATAAAATTGTTCTTCAAAATGATACCCAAGAGGTCCTCAGTAAGGCGTAGTTCATTTTCTGTGGCCTCTCTGGTCCTAATAAATGTCAACATTCATTCCGTACCTATATCTTGGGGAATGGACGAGTAAAGGTCACATACGCCCACAGTTAAGAAATGACATTCCTTTTTAAAATTCAGGATGTTGATTTGCTCCAGGAAGGACCACGAATCCCTACAAATTGGGTCTCCTTACTGACATACCTCTTAAGAATAGAGTCCATGACCTTAGCACATGGATATGTAATAGATTGCCTAGCATCTGCTAGTGGTCTCATTGGAGGATCAGAGGTCCCCTTGTGAATCTTAGGAACACCAAAAAGGGAAGGTATCCTGGGTGCAGGCATGGACAAATAGTGATTAAGGCTAACATCAGTTAGTCCATCAATGAATAAGTCATTGATAAATATTCTAATCCTATTGTAGGCAATCTTTAATTTGTTCAAACTGACCTCCATATAGGTGTCCTTTTCTAATAACTGATTCATTTTTTTATTATAATGTGCAATGTCCATGACTACCAACCCTCCCCCTTTGTCTGGTTGCATTATGCATATAAGAAGACTCCAGAAATCAAACAACAACTGTTTTACTTCAGGTGAAATGTTGGTGTTTTGTACATTTTTCTTACTACTGTAAAACAGTTTCCTAAGTTCAAGTTCACACAACAGTTCAAACATCCCTATTAGTGGATTAACTAGGGGGTTGAAAGTACTAGCAACTCTCAGTTCCTGATTACTATAAGCGGAATTACCCAACATTACTGTTAAATTTAACTTTCTGGTAAATAATCTGAAATCAATTAAGAGTTCAGGTAAACTACTTTTGTTCGTGGGTACAAATGTCATGCCTTTAGCAAAAAGTTCAACTAGCTGGTTTTCGATAGTATACTCAGTGTAATTAAACACTTTAAAGTCACCTTTTTTGTTGAGGATTATCCTACATGGGTAAACTGCTTCCATCACTGGTAGGTTGTCCGCTTCCAGATCTAGTATTTCTTGTTGCTGCATGTATTGTACACTCTCCTGGACTGCGTCAAGTTCGAATTCCAGTTTCTCCCCTCCCCCCCCCGGTAGTTTTTTAAAACTGTTAAGGTTGGTTGTTGAGGGAACTGCTTTCACCCCTACCATCAGTTACATATTGATCACTCTCCAAATCAGGGTTTATATTGATAAAATAAGCACCACGGGTGTTGTATTGTCCACCAAAAGTGTTAGTTTCAGACTCCAACTGGACCTGTCCCCCAGGGTTTGCATTTTTACTCAAGCTTGTCTATGGTTGCTTTTGTTCTGCAACTCCAATGGAGCCTGAGAGGTCGGTGGTTCAGGAAAGGCTCTTCCTTTGGCATAAGCTTTGAAGTCCCTTTGTAGTTTTTTAATTTTTGTGGACTTAAGCCTCTCCAGTTGTGGTGCTATGCTTGTGAAAATTCGGTCATAATCAAATTGGTAGCGGTCAAAAACCGCATCCAACTTAATGTCCATCTCCAGCTCCATAATTTCTCCTGCCAGTGTATTTATTTGCAACTGATAATGTTTAGACATAAGCCTAAGCAAGTCCAAACCCTGACTGTTAAATAAATCAATAAGTTCTTTGTAAAACATCGACCCAGGTATCAACCCTGTTGGAAACTGCCAGTATCTAAACCCCTTCGGGACAATTTTTTACTTTAAACATTTTTCGAAATAGTTAAGCTCAAGTTGAAGCTTCTTGACTTTAAGAAGCTTTGCATCAAACATTTTTAGCTTCCCGCTGATACTCACATGGTTAACAGCTGGCTCCACAGGGTCCATCTGCCTCTGCTGGTCCTCTAAATCAGTCTCATCCCTGAGCCAGGTAGTGACATCCTGTGTGCCCATAAGCCTCGGAACCAAGTGAGTGTGTCTAGGAGAGGGAAGCCGCCCCTGTTGGTTAATCGGCCGAGTGTTGTTTATTACCGTTCCATTGGAGGGTTGATCAGACTCCATATGTGATTGAATGGAAGCCTCCAATTGACCAGTTGTAGTATCAATTGGAACAGCAGTGGTATTAACATCCGTATCACCCCTGCTCGGTTGGGAAAGTTGTTCAACTCTAGCCAGTAAGTATTTGAGTCTTTCATTCATAAGCCCAATAAGTTGAGTTAGATTCCCCACTTCCATCATTTCACTCTGTGTTAAAACCTCCCCGCCATTAGTGCTGTGATGGTTGCCTGTCGCCATACTGCCAAAACGAAGAAAAGTACAATAAACTAATGCACAAACACTGTTGCCAGGAAACAACACTTCACACAGCCCAATAGGAAGTAAAAATTTAATGAAAAACTACTCTTTTTACACCACGAGAACAAGTTTGCAAAAACAAATTCACATGAAGCGTTTTTCATTTGGAAAGTGCCCAAACTTCCTCAGATACTGAACCCAAACCCAGCACACTGGACTGATTTAAAAAAACACTCCATGATGTAAGTAATTAGTTAGTTAGTTAAGAACACAAAGAAGTTACAGTGATCATTTAAAGTTAAATACAATAACCTTTTCTCTTGAAATGCTAAGAAAACATTTGACTTAAAAAGTCGATCCTTTTGAGGAACTTTCACAAAGATATTATGATATTAAATGAAAGATAAAACAGGCACCAACCAGAGCATGGTGTGTATAAGCATGGTATCACACTAAGTATCTTAGAAAGTGTGAGTGTATATATGTCACAATGATGTACTTTGCACAATATACTTGTTTGAGTACCGTTGAAGTGTTATTTTATGACACACATATAAATTCATAACTAATTAATATACCATCGGTACTACTAGTAGTTGATGAGTAATTAAGTGTTCAACAGGTTTACATAATAAATTATCTGAGTAAGCTTTTCAGTTTCAGAATACTTGTCAAAGAGTATATTTCATTAATACCTGGGGGGGACACAGGAATTAAGCTGCAATTGCCATTTTAATTCTCTCTCTTCAAGGTGCAACTTAACTATATTACTAAAATCTTATCCAGGACTGTGATTGCCACACTGACTGATAATTATCATGTGGTCTAAAGATGTGAGTTTGGAATACTTATTGTAAATTATTTTCTTTACTTAAGCATTGTTGAATATTACACTAATGTGTGCTATATGGATTCATGTCAATCAATCTAAGGCAATTTCTATGAACACAAACTGAAACCAGTTCACAGAAACCATCTTCAGCAAATATTGAAACAACCTTGATTTAACTGTTCCACTGCTTTTTTGGTGTCTCACAGACTATTCAAATGTCACAGCATTTTTCATTAACTCCTCACTGGCATTTTTATGTTGAAAAGCTCTTTAATAAATCTAGAACTGCATTTTGCCAAAACTATAACTACTTGTTTTACAACTATTGGTAGTGATGTTTTGTGTGTGTGTGTGTGTGTGTGTGTGTGTGTGTGTGTGTGTTTATATCTAGATCTATATAGATAAATATATATATCAGAGACCATCCATGTGCAACTAACAGTAGGTAAAACTGCTTTTCAGTTCATAGCCTGCTACAGATCACCCATCTTGTCTCAGGATCCCCACGCGGCATTCCTGAGAACACTGGAGAATATGAAGGTCTCACCAAACACCATGATATTGAGGGATTTCAACTACTCAAACATTGACTGGGAAAACTACTCAAGTCCCAACTCTTTTGCCCAATGGTTCCTGGAGATTATAAACTCAAATGCCATGGAACAACTGCTCAACACTCCCACAAGAGGGGACAACATATTGGACTTGGTCATCACCAAAATGGGGGCTCAATGTTCCACACCAGAGGAAAATCCCTTGTTGGTAAGATCAGACCATAAACTTATCACAATGGACATCCACATCCTGACCCCACCCCCAAGCAAGGAAACCACTGTGAAAAATTTCTCAAAAGCAAACTTCACACTTCTTAAGACCGAGGTGAAAAGTGTTAAAACCCCCAGGCTAATGGAAAATGCTACCCAAATCGCAGAATCCTTTACAAAAGCAGTCTATGAGCACCTACAGGAATGCATGGATTGTGCCATCCCAAGTAAAACCAAGACTCACTCCTCCAAGAACAAGAGACCAGTGTGGTGGACCCCGGCCATAAATAAGCTACACAACAGAAGGAGGAAACTATTACATGACAAGGCAAAATCCCAAAAAGGGAAGGCATCCTTGATCAGTACTAGCAAGAAACTTCGAGCCCTCATAAAATCATCAAAGGCCAGCTTAGAAAGAAAAATCACCAAAGACTCTAAAGATAATCACAAGGCGTTCTTTAGCTACATCAAAGATCTTTGTGGCAGCTTGCAGATCTGCTCTGAGCTGGTGCAAAATGGCACAAAATACACTGAATCCACAGACATTGCCAACATCCTGGCGGACAGGTTCAGTGCAAACTTCACCTCCCCATCCCCCCCACAAGGGCCTGTATCTATCCCAGAAGAATGCAGTCCCCCAGACATCACAGACACACAGGTGAAAGCAGCCCTCTCCAAAGTAAAAAACACAGCATCAATGGGACCAGATTGTATCCCAGGCTGCGTCTTACACGAGCTCCAAAACAAACTAAACCCTCACATGAATTCACTGTTCCAACTCAGCCTTACCACAGGCTATGTACCCAAAGAATGGCATACAGCAACAGTGATCCCGCTCCACAAAGGTGGCACCACAACAGATCCAGCGAACTATTGCCCTATAATCCTGACTAGCCTGGTCTGTAAGGCTATGGAGCGCATCATCATGGATCTCATAAACAAAGACATTGGGAACCACCAAACACTGGACCCCACCCAATTCGGCTTTGTTAAGGGCAGATCTTGCCTCTTAAACCTAGTTGACTTCTTTGAAACAGTTACCAAAGCCTTAGATGAGGGAAAGGTAGTCCACACAGCCTACCTAGACCTCGCAAAGGCCTTCAACACAATATCCCACTCTGGTATCATAAATAAGCTTACCAGCTTAAATATCAACCCATATGTCACAAGATGGGTTGCAAACTGGCTCAGGGATAGAACTTACATGGTCAGAGTCACAGGTGCCATGTCTAACTCTAAACCACTTACAAGTGGCGTCCCACAGGGATCAGTCCTGGGACCCCTTTTATTTGGTATATACTTCTCTGAGGTACAGGCAAACATGGGAGGACTGTGGTTGACCAAGTTCGCAGATGACTGCAAACTGGGAGCCATAATCGACTCTCCGGCTGACACAAACATCCTCCAGAAGGGCCTTACGGAGACTGATACCTGGTGTCAGAACCATGGCCTCAAGCTAAATGCAAAAAATGCATAGTCATCCCCTTTGGGAAAAACAAAGTGCCCACAAACTACCATATAGGAGGTAATCCACTAATTATGGAAGAAGTAATCAGGGATCTGGGGACCCAAGTAGATAGTAACCTCTCATTTGACAATCACATTGCCAAAGTGGTTAGAAAAACCTTCTATATAGCCCACCTAATCATGAAAGGGTTCATATCTAGATCTAGAGAGGTCATTGTGCCCCTCTACTCATCACTCATCAGGCCCATAATCGAGTACAATGCCCCTTTTGGGATGTACCTTACCTGTCACCTGCAACAACTGGAGAGACCTCAAAAATACCTCACCAAGAGGATCATGGGCCTCAAACAGATGCCCTATGCAGCTCGACTAAAGAAACTCCAGCTCTACTCAGTCACTTACCGCCTACTCGGAGGTGATCTCTGCTTGACATACAAAGCCATGTCTAACCCGGAATTGTTGGACATGCTCCACCTCAGTACATCATGTCAATAACATTAAACATAGCAGATGCATTCAAAATAATTATTACCTTTGATGGCATTGTGCCTCTACTATTGTACTGAAAGCAGATACAAGCAGCTTTGCTCATGACATGGTCCTTTAGATTGGTCTGAAATGTTTTTAGTGACTTTTATTCTCATACCTCTGTTGATAGGTGATTCCAGATGGAAAGACAAGGTTTAGACAAAGCCCTCTACCACACAACAGCATCAAATCCAGGTCATACAAGAGTTAGTATCCCCCCACATTACCCCTAAATATGTAGTTTTCCTGTGTAATTTGAAGTTTAGATCATAGTCATGGGTAGTGACCCTGCTTTAAGATTTTGAATAAAAGTGGACTAAATAGAAATGTAGCTCTGTAATGCTTAGGCAGCCAGTTGAAGGTAGGTAGAAGATTGTAGTGATGTGTACAGGAATACACTAGGAAAACAAACCTGTATATTTTAGTTTTGTGCAAGTTATAGGCCTTAGAGCTGGAATGTATAGTGAGAAGAGGAAGACCACATTCCAATTTGGTTATGAGTATATTTCAAGCTTAGCAATAATTAGCAACAGGAGAGGGGCAATGAGCAATTCTGTAACACAGTTTAAACTGTCCCAGTATTTTACTTACAACACTGTCTAAGTGTGGAGAATAAGGTAATTACAAAAGTTAGGACAAGGTATCTCTGGATTAATATGTGTGTACACCTTTAAGAAGCTTTCTAGGGGCATGCAGAAGTGTATAAATACTGAGCACATGTGAGCCTGACTGCCATTTTGTAGTAAGCTGTTGAGATGTAAGCATGTCTGTGTAGTCTATTAGTTAATCATTTGTTTAGATTTTGTACTGCTGCTATCCATCCTGATGTGTTTCTGTGTAATAAAGCACATAAAGGAACTACTGCACCTGTTCATCTTTAATGGAAAAAAAAGACAAGTGACATGGTGTCAGAATGAGATCCAGAAATTCAGATTTAGGTATCAAAGCTTACATAAATGATTTCTTAATCGCAAAATACAAAATGAAGCACTTAGAATGCTCTAAATGAATTTCTAAGTAAACAATATGCCCAAAACTGTGACAAATAACAATTCAAATAACTACAGAAAATGTTTGAAATAAAGTCTGAATTGCATAAAAAATGAATAAAATAAGGGAAATGACTACATTTTTTCGAAGTAGCTCGTATCGCATAGTTTTTTCACATTAATTAAAGCTATTCAAGATATCCGATGTATATAGAGAGTTTGCATGATTGCACGGTTTTACAGTACAGTTATTTCACAAAATACAGCCATTTGAAAGCATATTTCGTAAAGTATAGTATTTTGAAGAGTTTATTATGCATTTAAATGTTATTACAAGCACTGGCTGTTTGTGCATCTTCATATATAATTTCAAGGATAATTTTTCAATGTGCTTAAGCATATTTTGTTGGCATGACTAATGGATTTTGAAAACCAGCTCCACTTGTGTTTGATAATAATACTGCAGAGAATTGGAGATTGTTTGAGCAAGAGTATGATATTTTCATACAAGTTGCATTTTCTGATAAAGATGACCATTCAAAGGCATTAATTTAGCTGGTTCAGAAGCCATAGAAAGAGAGCATTAATTTGTGTATGCACCTGCTCTATTTGCAGGGGAGGAGAAAAAACGTCATACAGTGGTACTGGCTGAAACAAGAGAAGATCACCATTGCTTGAAACATAAATTTAGAGAAATGTGTAACTCGCAAACAAATGTTACAATAGAAAGGCACTTACTTTACACAAGAGATCAAAAGCCTTGGGAAACATTTGCAGCATATATAACTGACTTGAGAAACAAAGCTAAAACATGCAAATTTGGTGATTGAAGGGATGAGTTGATAAAAGACAGACTTGTGTGTGGGACTAAAGATGATGCTGTGAGAAAGATTTTGCTTTGTGACAGTGATTTAACTTTGAATAAGGCCATTGAGATTTATCAGATATATGACCTCACAGAAAAGCACACAAATATGCTTACAAATGAGAAATGTGTGCTTCCGGTATCGTCTAGTCCTCATGTTGATAGTATGCAGCATGTCGTTAAAAGAAACAGGCCCAAGCACATGGCAGCAACTGTAAGCTCTGCAGCACCCACTGGGAAACCCCATACTTTTCTAGCAAATTCCAGTGTATGCACAGTCTCAGTGAAGCATAAGAGTGAGTCAGCACCTCAAAGCATGTGCCTGTATCCGATTTCACAGTCAACTGTCATAACTGTGGTGCAAATCATTAGCCCAAAAGAGAAAAGTGCTTAGCTTTTGGTCAATAATGCCACAAATGCAATAAGTGGAATGATTTCAAAAGGTTTTGTAAATCAAATAAGGGACATTCTTTTATTAATAGAAGACATTCAAAGTGCAAGTTGATCGATTAGAAAGCTGTGATCCTACTTTTTATGTTGGTTGTATGTCAGTGCTTAATGAAACAGTCAATGCACTAGATTTATGAGCAAAAAATTAAGTATTTTGTACTGTTCAGATAAATGGAAGACTATAGAGCTCAAAAGTGACACAGGTTCACAGTGCAATGTTATGTCAGCAAAAACATTTTCTAAAGTATGTGCTGGTGAGAACCTCGATTTGGAAGTGTGTGAAGCTTGTTGCTTATGGTGGTGAAGAAATTCAAACCAAAGGTTCAGTAGTGCTTTCATGTTAATCTGCTGGGAACAGCTATAACTTGCAATTTAATGTGGTCAAAAGGCATGTACAGTCATTATTAGGCCTCAAAGATAGTTTGAAAATGGACCTGCTTTCATTTAATAAGGACGTTCAGCATGTAAGCTTGAAAGACCACTGTTCTAACTTCACCCAGTCTATTTTTTTCTACCTATGCTGATCTTTTCAAAGACAAACTAGGCAAACTCCCAGTTGTGTACCCCATGAAGTTAGACCCCAAAGTCAGTGCAATTGGCAGGCCTGCCTAAAAAGTTCCAGTAGCTATGTAGAACAGAGTCAAAGTCAAGCTACATAAAAATGGTACATCAAGGTGTAATTTGTCCAGTTGAAGAACCAACTGAATGGCTATCTTCCATGGTGGTAGCTCATAAGAAAAGCTCAGATGGTATTAGAATATGTATTGATCCATGAGATTTGAACAAAGCACTGAAAAGACTACAACATCTAATGCACACAGTCAAAGACGTTGCTGCTCTTATGCCAAACGCCACTGTTTTTTTTTTTCTGTCTTAGATGCAAAGAGTTCATTTTGACAAATTTTACTTGACAAGAAATCTTTACTGCTAACCACTTTCACTACTCCAATTTGGCAAGTACATATTTTTGAGAATGCCATTTGGGATAAATTCTGCCAATGAAGTCTTCCAGCATGCAATGGAGCAAATATTTCTGGGTATCCGTGTGCTATTATAATAGATGATATTTTTGTAAGAGGTAATAGTGAAGCTGAGCATGACAGAAACTTCAAGAAAGTTCTGGAAAGAACATGTGAAGTAAATCTTAAGCTGAATACTCAGAAGTGCAAGTTCAGGCTATGAGAAGTTACTTATGTTGGTCACTTATTTACCAGTTCAGGCTTACAACCATTCCAAGCAAACAGCAATTCTTGAGATGCCAGCTCCGGACAATGCTCAAGCCCTATAATGTTTTCTCGGCATGGTTAACTACAGAGGCAAGTTCATTCCAGACTTGAGCCAACTTTTAGCAATGCTTAGAGAGCTGACATGCAAAGATGTATCTTGGTCATGGTTAAAACAACACCAGAGAGCATTTGATGTCCTGAAACAAAAAATTGCCAGTCAACCAACTCTAAGATACTATGATGTTCACAAACCAGTTACTTTTTCCTGTGATACTTCGAAATTTGGTCTTGGTGCAGTCATTCTTCAAGAGGGTAGACCAGTAGTCTATGCATCCAGAACTCTAACCCAAACTGAAATGCACTATGCACAGATAGAGAAAGAGCTCTTGGCAATTGTGTTTTCATGTTTGAAGTTCCATGATTATATTTATGGTAGACCTATCCAGATTGAAACAGATTACCAACCTCTAGTCACTATTTTGAGAAAGCCTTTGTATACAGCTCCTGCCAGGCTGCAACACATGATGTTGAAACTGCAAACGTATAATTTTAGTCTTGTCTACACAAAAGGCAAACTTCTTTATCTTGCTGATACTTTATCCAGATCATCAAGAAATATGACTGAACAGAATGAAAATGAGAAACTTGATTTTAAAGTCATGGAAGTGAGAAATTTTTCTTCCCCACATCTTGATGGGCTTATAAGTCGTACAGTCTCAGATCCAGTTTTTCAGAAGCTCAACCACTTTATCAGTCAAGGATGGCCTTCAAAGCAGTCTTGTTTACCAGTAGAAGTGCAACCTTATTTTCCATACAGAAATGAGAGTTTGTTTGATGATGGTATCTTCATGAAAGGTCTAAAAGTAATTGTTCCAAAGTCCTTACAACAAGAGTATATTACCATCTTGCATTGTGGCCACCCAGGAACTGATTCTACCAAAAAAGGGTGAGAGACCTAGTGTCAGTGTCACAGGATATTGAGAGAATACTTTCATCTTGTTCTGTATGTAATAGTACTAAGCTACATCAACAGAAAGAACCAATTCAGCTAAACCAGATTTCAGAACTACTTTGGTCAACATTTTCGAGTGGAATTGTCAACATCACTTGGTGGTAGTAGACTCTTATTCCAATTGGTTCGAGATTGACCTGCTTCCTAATCTAGCATCCAGTACTGTCATTACTAAGATAAAGTGTCATTTTGCAGTCCATGGTAGTCCGCACTAAGTTATTTTTGACAATGGTATGAAGTTTACAAGCCAGCAGTTCAAATGATTTGCTGAAGAGTGGGACTTTACTCATGTCACATGTAGCCCTGAGTACCCACAGTCAAATGGTTTGGCAGAACATACAGTTCAAACTGCAAAATAATTACTAGAGGAGTCGAAACAAAACAATAGCAATGTTTTCTTGAATCTCTTAAGTTTCAAAAATGTTCCTCATGATAAACATCTTGGTTCACCTGCACAGAGACTTCTGTCAAGACAAACCAGAACAACACTACCATTTAGTTGTTCATTACTGCTTCCATGTGTCAAGAACAACAGATCAGTGAAAGCCAATCTGTTAAAGAAGTGCTTAGCCCAGAAGTCCTATTATGATAAGGCCAGCAAACCACTCAGTCCTTTAAGGGAAGAGGAAATAGTGAGGATGCAGATGTCCAAAGGTTTTGATCAGATTGATGTTGTGAAAAGTACATTGTGGAATCACATGGAGCAGAATTTAGGTAGAATCAGAAACATTTAATCCCAGTGTCCAAGACTGTATTGCAGTATCATACCTGTGAGAAAGACTCTATATCTCAGAGTAAGTTATCCAGTGTTTCAGTTCTAGAAGACATTCCAGGAAATATCTCTGTTCCTGAAAAGAATCCTGAAACTCCTGCAGCAAGTTGTTCACCTATAAATGTCCCTGTTGCTAAACCCAATTCTGGTTGCTATATCACTAGATTAGGTCGCATTTCCAGACCATGTTCCAGATACATGGCAACTTGGACATAAGGACATGAATGTTGTGTTTATTTTTTGTCTATACCATTGCATATTTCTTTTCACATGTCATTGTATTGTTGGCAATTCATTTAAGAGGGAGGATGTAGATCAATACGTGTCTACACCTTTAAGAAGCTTCCTAGAGGCTAGCACAAGTGTATAAATACTGCGCACATGCGAGCCTGAGTGCCATTTTGTAGTAAGCTGTTGAGATGTAAGCAGTCATGTCTATGTAGTCTGTCAGTATATCAGTTCATTTATATTTTGTACTGCTGCTATCCATCCTGATGTGTTTCTGTGTATTAAAACATATAAACAAACTACCCTGCCTGTTTTTCTGTCTGTTTGTTTGAAACAAGATGAGCAACAGTATCTTTGTTCAGATACATGTGGGATGGCATTGCCATTATTATCATCTAATATTGCTAGCAGGCAGTTCACGCAGCCTCTGCCTAGTGGCAAAGACTTTATAGTTTGGTTTAGTTGGATTGATCAGAAGCATGTTGGTATGGCTCTAGTTACAGAAAGAATTAACTCTAGTTTGTAGTTTATTTTGTAAAAAGAAGTTTTTCTACTGAATTCAAAAATGAGCCTGCATTCAGATCATTGTAAGGTCTGGAAGGTAACTTGTTAATTCATTTATGAGTAAAACTCATAGAGGACAATATGTTGTTGTTGTGTCTTTTGGCTTTTCCCGGTTAGGGGTCGCCACAGCGGAACTCCGGTCCGCTTATGATTGGCAGTAGATTTTTACGTGCCGAATTGCCAGCTCTGACGCACTACATTATATATATATATGTGTGTCTACTTCACTTCACTAAAAGCTCATTTCACTAAATCTCAATTTGACTGAGCACATTTGACTGAAAGCTCACCACTGAAAACTCATTTGACTGAAACTCGTTTCTCTGAAAGGTATATGCCCTTTTCCCCATTTTATTGCGATCCTGGAGTTAGAGTATATAGTAAGGGGGATTTGGGGGGCACAGCCCCCCACATTGGAGGGGTGTGGGGTGTGTAGCCCCCCCCTGTTTTATACATTTTAAGCCATATACATTTTACTTACAACTCCAATGAATAACTCTTTTTAGAAGACAATTTATACCCAAACTATGTGAGGGAGCTACACCCCCACACCCCCCAATGTGGGGGCTGTGCCCCCCACACCCCCTCTTACTATATATACTAACTCCAGGATCGCACTACAATGGGGAAAAGGGCATATACCTTTCAGAGAAATGAGATTCAGTCAAATGAGTTTTCAGGAAATTGAGCTTTCAGTCAAGTGTGCTCAGTCAAATGAGCTTCATTGAAATGTGTTTTCAGTGAAGTAAAGTATATATATATATATATATATATATATATATATATATATATATATATATATATATATATACATATATATATATTTAGATAGATATAGATGTATATATATATATATATATATATATATATTTAAATATATATATATATATATATATTTGCAAATTCCTGCATACACTGTTGGAAACTCCTGGTGTTCTGGCTGAAGTGTGATTCTCAAACAATCTGTAAATATATCGCTGACTGATAAGTATATTTCTTGGCATTTTGACCTTTCAGAGTTCTGCATTGTCTTAATTTTGCTTTACTGAATTATTTTTTGCCTGACTGAATTATTTTATATATTTTCTGGCATTGTTTTCTGTTTCTCATCTGTCCTGAAACTGTTTACCCCCACCTCCACCCTATTCTTGCGGTGGTGTTATAGTTGGTGGCTCTGCAGTTGCCCGCCCCTACTGTAAATTTTTTATCTGGGACACCCATCCCAGTCTGGTGTTCACTCTACTTAATACAGAGAGAACATTTGAGAACGCCAACCCACTTAGGTTCTTAACCCTGAATTTTTCTTCTGCTCCTTCTTCTCTCCTTGCACTTTACTAATAAATTGCACTTTATTTTGCTTTTGCCTCTTCTTAAAAGTACTCATTTGTATTTGTTCTGCTCCATTTATTACTGCTTGGTAGTAGCCTGATTAAATTGCAACTGTTATTCTAAGCCATTTGCTTTAAGCACTTTGGCTCCAGACCAGTTGTTTTACATTAAGGTTTGTGGTCTGCACTGTTGTGGCAGGACAGTTAGGTTACATCCTTCTAAGTTGGGAATTGCTGATTGAAGGCTGAATGTCTGTTATTCTAAAAGTGTATTAGTTCTGGTTAAAGCACTTGGGCTTCAGGCCAGTTATTTTTCATTAAGAAGGTTTGTGGTCTGCACTCTTGTGGGAGGAGAGGCTAGATTCTGCCCTTCTGAGCTGGGAATTTCTAGTTAAAGGCTTATTCTGCCTGCTTATTTGAACTGTTTTTTTCTGAAATTGGTGCGCCTTGTTTGTTGTAGCATAGACTAGATGCAGACAACCTGAATCTAGCTTTGCCTGTATAACTTGAGCACTAATACAGGCCATCTTTTTGGAGAAGGTCCCCCTGCACCCTAGTGGCAGGAGTGTGCAGTTAGAACTTGTCTGATTGTAGACTGCTGGAACAGGGCTCAGTTTTGAGCTTTTTTACTGGTTAATTGGGTAATTTGTTTAAATGAGTTTGCTCGTTTTCTATTGTTATATAAAAAATTGCACTTTATTCATCTGCTTATACTGTATTTGTGTTTCTTCCTACTTTATTACTTTATTTTGTTTTTGCTGCTTGTTTTTAAAAGTACTTAATTGCATTTATTCTGCTGCATTTATTACTGATTGTTAGTAGCTTGATTAAATTGTAACTGTTATTCTTAGCCTTTGGTTGAAGCACTTGGGCTTCAGACCAGTTGTTTTACATTAAGAAGGTTTGTGGTCTGCACTGCTGTAGCAGGACAGGTAGCTTACATCCTTCTAAGTTGGGAGTTGCTGATTGAAGGCTTAGTGTCTGCTATTCTAAAAGTGTATTAGTTCTGGTTTAAGCACTTGGGCTTCGGGGACAGTTATTTTAAATTAAGAAGCTGTGGTCTGCACTTTTGTGGGAGGAGAGGGTAGATTCTACCCTTCTGAGCTGGGAATTTCTGGTTAAAGGCTTATTGTGCCTGCTTATTTTAACTGTTCCTTGTTTGCTGTAGCATAGACTAAATTCAGACCTGCTGAATCTAGCTTTGTTTGTATAATTTGAGCACTAATCCAGACCATATTTTTTTGGTGAAGGTTCCCTGAACCCTAGTGGTAGGAGTGTTCAGTTAGAACTTGTCTGATCGAAGACTGCTGGAACGGGGCTCAATTTTTAGCTTTTTAATGGTTAATTGGTTAACTTGTTTAAATCAATTTGCTCATTTGCTACTGTTATATTAAAAAAAATACACTTAATGCATCGCTGCTTAGCTAGGGTTAAACTATTCCCAGCGCCATAAAGTCTGCTCTTCGAATTTTCCCTTAGGACTAGCCAGATTTTTAGTTTTAGCACTCAAATCTGTTTCTTTGAGCTCAGCACTAGTTCAGAACTTGTCGCAAGCACTAAATAAGCTGCAAATTACTACAGCACTCAACTTTCCTCACTTGTCTAGAGGAAAACAGTTTTTAGTACTTAATAAATAAGCACCTATCCAGGCATGTCTAAGGGTCAGCTCCTGGTGTTTTCTCCTGTCTACCTGATGAATCTGGACATCTTGGGGCAATGCAGCAATTGCCTGATGTACACAGACAACCCTCTCCTCCTACCACCCAACACTACAACCTGTGAGAGATGCACTTATATAGCCAAACTGGAAGCAAAGCTCTCTTCACCCAAGACTGGACTACACAGTCAAGAGGAGAAGGTAAGCACTTGCACCACACCACACTCATCACATAGTCCCTCAAAACCTACATCACCAAAACAAACATAGAAACACAAAGCACACACCGACTTTTGCAGAGGCTCTCAATAAAAATCTGCTCAAGCAAGAGAGACCACCAAAGCAGAAACACAAGCAACCTCCACACCCAACACAACCCAAATGACACAAACTCAGTGTGCCACTCAACCACAGCCCATAAGGCATAACAACGTACCCAACACTCTAGTCATAGGTGGCTCTATAGTCAGGCACACTTATATTCCACTCACAAGGCTAAACAAGGAGAAAGTTACTGTCAGCTGCCTGTCAGGTGCCAGGATCCGCCACATAACGTATGCACTCAGGTCACTCCACAACAAGTATAAATATGACTCTGTCATTGTCCATGTTGGTGTGAATGACCTGAGACATACCTCCCTGGACTACATGAAAAGAGACATGGAGGAGCTCTCTGATCTTGTAGCCCAGGCAGGTATGATCCTAGCCCTGAGTAGCATCCTGCCATCACCCAGAATGATACCACAGTACAAGGACAAAATGATTGACTTCAACAATTGGCTAAATATCTGGTGTCATTCTAAGGGGATCCAGTATCTGTCTGCCTGGGATGACATGATTGACAGACCACGATGCTTTGCCAGAGATGGCCTGCATCTGTTGCCCTTGGGATTCCGGATACTGGCTAAGGCTCTTGCCACCCCTATAGTGCCTTTTTTAAGCAAGGTTCAAATGACAAATTCACCACTGTAACAGGTACAAACAAGCAAAATCTGAGGGTAATGCTACTCAATGCTAGAAGTCTAAACCTCAAATGTATTCACTCGAGGCACTCCTTAAAATGGAGAACATCGACATCTGTGTAGTGACAGAGACCTGGTTCAAGGCTCCAGAGAGCACCCCTGCCTTATCAGGCTATAATTCATACCACACCTTTCGGTCACCTAAACTGGACCATAACACTAAAGGCGGATGCATGTCCATATTCATTAAGGATATCCACACCTCCAGGCTAGTTGCTCAGCATAATGCATCCAAGATTATCCAGTTGCAACTAACTCTGGGCAAGATCGCAATCCAGATTGTAACTTGCTACAGATCCCCCACCATGCTCCAGGATTCCCACTCCTCATATCTTGATACACTGGGAAATATTAGGGTGCAACCCAACACCCTAATAATGGGCAATTTCAACTACCCCACCATTAACTGGGAACACTACTCATGTAGCAACTATTTTGCTCAACGTTTTCTGGAATTCATAAATTCCAATGACTTGGATCAACTTATCCACACCCACACCAGGGGCAGCAATATCCTAGACTGGGTCAATACCAACATGGGCAACCAGTGTTCCACACCAGAGGTCAATCCCTCATTGTTCAGATCCAACCACAAGTTAATCAACCTAGACATCCACATCCCGTCCCCACCCCCCATTAGGGAAACCACTGTAAAAACTTTCTCCAAAGCCAACTTCATACTTCTTAAGACAGAAGTGGCAAATTTCACAACACCCATGCAGATGGACAATAGAGGTACAACTGCTGAATCCTATACAAAAGCACTTTATAAGCACTTACACAAGTGCATGGATTGTGCTATCCCTAACAGGACCAAGATGCTATCCTCCAAAAAAAGGAAGCCAATCTTGTGATCCTCTGCCATAAACAAACTCTACAACAGATGAAAGAAACTGCTGCAAAAAAGAGTAAAATCCCATGATTGGAGAAACTCCCTGGTCAGCCTCAGTAAGAAGCTGAGATCCCTCATAAAATCATCCAGAGCTAGTTAAGAAAACAAAATCACCACTGATTCTAAAGACAACCACAAAGCATTCTACAGCTATGTCAAGAATCTCAATGGCAACACTCAGATCTGCTCTGAGTTACAGTTACAGCACAATGGCACTAAATATACAGAACCAAATGATATTGCCACCATCCTGGAAAATAGGTTCACTGCTAACTTTACCCCCCCTCTCATCCCCTAAATGGCCCATCTCTATACCAGAAGAATGCAAAGTTCCTGCAATCACAGCTGCACAGGTAAAAACCACACTCTCCAAAGCCAAGAACACAGCATCCATGGGACCTGACAACATCCCAGGCTGCGTTCTACACAAACTACAGAATGAACTGGCACACCACCTAAGCACCATGTTTAATCATAGCCTCACCTCAGGCTTTGTGCCCACTGAATGGCACACAATGATGGTTATTCCACTCCACAAAGGGGGAGCCACCACAGACCCTGGGAACAACCGCCCAATTAGCCTAATGAGCCTGGTCTGCAAGACCATGGAACATATCATCATGGAACGTATAAATAAAGACATTGGTAATCTCCAAACTCTAGACCCCACCCAATTCGGGTTTGTAAAAGGCAGATCATGTCTCCTAAACCTGATAGACTTCTTTGAAGCAGTCACCAAAACCATAGACGAGGGTAAGGTGGTTCACACAGCCTATCTAAATCTCGCCAAGGCTTTTGACACCATCCCCCACTCTGGAATTATAGATAAACTCACTAAACTAGGTATAAATCCCTATGTCACAAGATGGGTTGCCAATTGGCTCACTGACAGAACCCACACTGTGAGAGTAGCAGACTCCAAATCTGACTTCAGACCAGTGACAAGTGGAGTACCACAGGGTTCAGTCCTGGGTCCTTTCCTGTTTGCTATCAACTTTTCTGAAGTACAGGCTAACACAGAAGGTCTTTGGCTAATGAAGTTCACAGGTGACTGCAAACTAGGAGCCATAATTGAAACTCCTAATGATGTGGACATCCTACAAAAGGGCCTCACTGAGACAGATGCCTGGTGTCAAAGCCATGGCCTCAAGCTCAATGCCAAAAAGTGCATTGTCATCCACTTCGGTAAAAACTCTGTACCCATGAGCTACCACATAGGTGGTAGTCTACTTAACACCAAGAGAACCAACTTACAACTCCATTTAAGTAATCGCTTGGCCATCCTAAACAAAAATGTAAACCGAAGAAAACCAGACACCCCCCCCCCCAGTAACTAAATATACCAACTCCAAGATCACTCTACCATGGGGGTAAGGGGCCAAGTTCAACAGGATGGCCAAATGGTTACTTACCTGGAGTGCAAAGTCGGTGTTCTGGGACGTCGGTGTTTTCATGCATCAAGTTTATCGCATAATTATTTGTTGATTCATAGGTTCATAGGTGTGTACTAGGCTAATGGACCTGGAGCCTTTACAAGCCTAACCCATAGAAGTGCCCTGGTATCGTGCCACCCAACGTTAATTCCCAGTGCCTCTATCAAGTAGAGCCATTGCAGTGATCCCCAGATTGAGCTTTCTATTTCCCATCCACTCATCAAGATTTCTCTTGAAGAGGGCCAGTGAGGTGCTCTGCCTGACATGTATGGGAAGTCTATTCCAGAGCATGGGTAGTCTCTGGGTTATGAACCTGTCCCTCCAGCATGTTCTGTTGATTGTGGTAATGGGGATGAAGTCTCTGCAGTGTGTGGTGTGTATGATTTGGAGTTTTTTAGATGTAGCATTTCTAACAGAGCTGAGTCAGACATGGATTTGTAAGTCAAGCAGAGATCACTTCTTAGTAGACAATATGAAACCGACAAAAGCTGCTGTTTTTTTAGTCTGTCCATGTAGGACATGTATTTAAGGCCCAGGATCCTCTTTGTGTGTTACTTTTGTGGCCTTTCCAGCTGTTGCATGTATCTAGTGAGGTACATGCCAAATGGGGCATTATACAAAATGACTGGCCTAATGAGGGAAGGGTAGAGAGAGATGATGATCTTTTTCTTCCTGGATGCAAAACCCTTGGTAATGAGATGTGCCACATAGAAGGACTTTCTGACCACAGAGGCAATGTGGTGGTCGAAGGGGTGGTTGCTGTCAATCTGGCCTTCAGTGTTCAGTCTGCTCCCATCGATATGGTAATTAGTGGGAACTGAGTTTTTCCCAAAGGGGATGATGACACATTGTTTGGCATTAAGCTTAAGGCCATGGTTTCAACACCAGTCATTGGTCTCAGTGAGGCCTTTCTGTAGGATGTCTACATCACTTGGGAAGGTAATAATGGCTCCCACCTTGCAGTCGTCTGCCAGCTTGGTCATCCAGAGACCCTATGCATTGGCCTGGACTTCTGAGAAGTAGATGCCAAACAGGAGAGGACCCAAGACCCATCCCTGTGGGACTCCACTCATGACTGGTCAGCACTCTGACTTAGAGTCTGCTACTTTAACACTGTGGGTTCTATCTGTGAGCCAGTTTGCAACCCACCTAGTGATATAGGGGTTGATGCCTAGTTTGGTGAGTTTATCAATAATTCCTGAGTGGGGAATAGTATCAAAGGCCATGGCCAGGTCAAGGTAGGCTGTATGAACTACCGTGCCCTCATCCACAGCTCTGGTGACTGACTCAAAGAAGTCAACCAGGTTGGGGAGACATGATCTCTGGTGACTGACTCAAAGAAGTCAACCAGGTTGGGCAGACATGATCTACATTTCACGAAACCAAACTGCATGGGATCTAGAGTTTGGAGATTCCCTAAATCCTTGTAAATTAGGTCCACGATGATGTGCTCCATAGCCTTACATATCAGACTCGTCAGGCTAATGGGGCAATAATTCCCAGGGTCTGTAGTCACTCCCCTTTAATGGAGACGGATGACTGTAGCAATGCACCATTTAGTAGGGACAAAGCTTGGGGTGAGGCTGTGATTGAACAGGCACACATATTAGGTGCAAGTTCACTTTGTAGTTCATGTAGACTACATCCAGGGATATTGTCGGGTCCCATGGAAGCTGTATTCTTGGCCTTGGATAATGCAGCTTTAACCTGTGCTGCAGTAATCTGGGTGCCTGTCATTCCTCTGGTATTGTGATTGGTCCTTGGGGGAGAACAGTTGGCACTGAATCTGTCAGCCAGTATGTTGGCAATATCTGTTGGCTCAGAATAGGAGGTACCATTGTGCAGTAACTCAGAGCAAACCTGGGTATTGCTGTGGAGATTCTTGATATAACTATAGAAGGCTTTGTGGTTGTTTTTAGTGTCTGCCACAATTCTGCTTTCATAGTTGGCTTTAGAGGTTTTGATGAGGGATCTCAACTTTTTGTTGAGGGTAATAAGGGAGTCTTTCCAGTCTTGGGACTTCACCTTTTTCTGAAACAGTTTCGTCCTTCTGTTGTAGAGTTTATTAATGGTAGGGGCCCACCAGATTGGCTTCCATTTTTTGGAGGAGAGTATCTTGGTTCTGTTGGGTATGGCTAGTTCCATGCACTTATGTACGTGTTCGTACTGTGCATTAGTGTATGATTTGGTAGTCATGCATCTATTTTCCATTGACATGGGTGCTGTGAAGTTAGCCACCTCTGTTTTTAGGAGCCCAAAGTCAGCTTTGGAGATGTTTTTCAAGGTGGTTACCTTTGAGGGGGGTGTGGGTAAGATGTGGATTTCCATGGTGATTAGTTTGTGGTCGGATCCAAAGAGGGAGGAATTGACTACTGGTGTAGAGCAATGGTTGTCCATGTTAGTAATAACCAGGTCAAGGATGTTGCTTCCTCTAGTGGGGGTAAGAATGAGTTGGTCCAGGGCTTTGGAAATGATGAATTCCAGGAAGCTTTGGGCCAGTGTATTGGTACATGAGTAGTTTTCCCAGTTGATGGAGAGGTAGCTGAAGTCACCTAGTATGACAGTCTTGGGTTGGACCCTAATAGTTTCCAGGGAGGTTAGGAATGTGGATTGAGAGTCTTCGGACACGGTGTGGGGCGTATAGCAGGCTATGACCTGAATCACCATCTTACCCACTGTTAGTTGTACCTGAAGTATCTCAGATGCGTTATGCTGGGCTACTGGTCTGGAGGTGTGCATATCCTTTATGAAATATGGAGACACCATCACCTTTGGAGCTTCGGTCCAATTTCTGGGTCCGAAAGGTGTGGAATGAGTTATAGCCTGGTAGCACAGGGGTGCTTTCTGCTGCTTTAAACCAGGTCTCCGTTACAGCACAAATTTCGATGTTCTCCATTTTGAGGAGTGCTTCAAGCAAGTGCATCTTGAGATTTAGACTTCTAGCATTGCGCAGCATGACCCTCAAATTGCATTTATTTATAGCTGTTATAGTGGTAATTTGGTCTTTGGAACATCACCTAAAAAAGGCACTATAGGGGTGGCAAGAGCCTTAGCCAGTATCCAGAAATGCAGGGGTGACAGATGCAAGCCATCTCTGGCAAAGTACTGAGGTCTATCAGTCATGTCATCCCAAGCAGACAGATACTGGATCCCCTTAGAATGACACCAGAAACTTAGCCAATTGTTGAAGTCAATCATTTTCTGCTTGTACTGTGGTATTATTCTTGGTGATGGTAAGATGCTGCTCAGGGCTAGGGTCATACCTGCCTGACCCACATAATTCAAGAGCTCCTCCATGTCTCTTTTCATGTAGTCCAGGGAGGTGCATTTCAGGTCATTCACACCTACATGGACAATGACAGAGTCATACTTGTACTTGTTGTGAAGTGACCTAAGTGCATGTGTTATGTGTTAGATTCTGGCACCTGATAGACAGCTGGCTGTTACCTTCTCCTTATTCAACCTAGTGAGTGGGACATTAGTGTGCCTCACTATCGAGTCACCTATAAGTAGTATATTGGGCAAGTTGTTTTGCCTTAGGGGCTTAGATTGAATGGCACACTGTATAGGTGAGCTATGTGTCTTGTGGTTTGTGCTGTGTTGTGGTGGTCGAGTGCGTTTCTGCCTTAGAGGTCTCTGCTGTTTGGGTAGTTTTCTACTGAGAGCCTCCATGAAGGTGGGTGTGTGGTTTGTGTTTTTATGTGAGAGCTGTGATGGTGGGTGTTCTAGAGGGCTTTGTGTTGCATGTGGTGTTGTGCAGGTGTTGACCTTCTCCTCCTGACCAGCTATTCCAGTCTTGGCTTGAGAGTGCATGGCTTCCAATTTGGACATATAAGTGCATCTGTTACAAGTCTGAATGTTGGGACGTAAGAGGAGAGGGTTGTCTGTGTACCTGAGGCAGTTGCTACACTGCCTCAGAATGCCCAAGTTCACCAGGTTAATAGGAGAAAGCACAGGGAACTGACCTTTAGACATGCCAGGAGGGATGGTCATTATTACTAAGTACTGGAGCTGTTTCCTTATATATTCCTTTTACAGGAAAAATGTCACTCAAGGTGTCTGAGTCTGAACAGAGCACTGCCAAACACTTGAGGGTAAACTAATACGTAGACCCTGAAAATTTAAGGATGAAGCATTTAGGCAGATATTTTGAAGTTAGGAAGAAATCAAGTAGTACTTACTGAAAAATAAAGAATTAGCTTGTCAAGAATGACGAAAAGAGGGGAGTTTCATGAATGACTACTGCCTGGCTACAACTAATGCTGGTCTCAGCACAGCTTCACTCTGCATTCAATGTCAATGTTTTCTCATCAACATTGTGAATGTTTGGGTCCTTCATTTAAAATCATTAGCTGCAGTGGTGCAGCAGTTATCATTGTTGCCTCACAGCAAGAGGTTCTCCGGTTCAATTCTCGGCTGGGGTGTCTTCTGTGTGGAGTCTATATTTCCTCCCTGCAGTTATGTAGGTTTTCGCGAGGTGCTCCAGTTTCCTCCCATATTCCAAAGACACGCAGTAGGTGGATTGGACACTCTAACTTGGCCGTGCATGAGTGAGTAGTGCGAAGGAACTACCATGGTAGGGCTAGCCACCAGGCAGTGTAAACCTTGGCTCAAGATGATTATCACTGCAGAAGTGACATCCTGACCCCATGGGCAAAATGAGAAAAAGGGGTTGAGAATGAATTACACTTTACGTTTAACCCATTTTTCCTTTAGTCTATTAAGCAACTTTTTTGGTATTTCATCATGTCTCTTTTGTGTTTTGTAATAAGTAATTGTATAAGCACTGTAGCTTTGTACATTCTTTATACAGTTTGTTACCAGCTACATCATATGCTGAAATGTTTCTCATGTAAAGTGCAGATCAATAATCAGTCTCAAGTCTTGTGTCCTCTGAATGTGTAGAAAAAGTGTTCGTCATCCTGTTGTCTTAGTATAATTCAAACTGATAGCATTCTGATTTCAAAGTCAGCTTATTAAACACATTTACTCAACTAAGTTTACTCATTATATTATGCTTGTTTGGTGTTGCTCTCTCTCTCTCTCCCACTCACTTTATATAGCTCTATAGTGATTCCTATTTTTCCTGGCTTCTTTGGCTTTGGAGTGCAAATATGACTGAAACCCATGGGCTGCAGACTCTTGCTTACCAGTTCCATTTCTGTTTGAATACCTCTTCTCCTCTCGTAGAAGGAAGGGTGTTATATTATGTGGCTGAGATGCAGGTGATATGATGTGGTCCAATTCTTAACCTTTCTTATTTTTTCCGATAAGTTTTTGTATTCATTTAGTACCTATTCCCATCTCTCATTATTATCTCTCTGTTTATGAGGTTCAGTATTTTGATCACCTTTAGTGAGAGTTGAAAAAAAAAGCTCAAAAGATTGAAGCTAGTCTTGTCTACTGCATTGACAATAGCCTTTGTTTCTCTGTTTCTATATTTGCTTTTGTCTCAGAATAGCATTTTATATCAAGAGGCATCAGTTGAGTTTCATACATATATCATGTGACTAAGCGTTTATCTGTTGTTTTTATCTTTGGTCATAAAGAAAGCAAAAAAAAAAAAAAAAAAAACACCATAGGCTATCAACATTCTTACTTCAAGGAGCAACATTTTAATGTTATGTTTGTCCTTATATTGCTTTCAGTTTAATTTACAGTGTATACACAAGTGTGTTTACTTATGTGCAGTTTTTCTCATAATCCTTCTAGATACATTCTATGGTACAGTCTCATATACAGTTCCTCATGTTTGTGGGTATTATGATTATTATCTCTGTGTAAGGGTCTGTTTGTTTCATCAGTAGTCATATACAATGCTGCAAAATGCTTTTTTTTACACTTTCATGTGCTTTTCTTTGACTGGGCACATCACTGCCTCCCTAGAACCAACACCCTTGCAAGTTATTTCTGCTCTTTAGCCTGCATTTTATATTTCTAAAAGCAAAATAAAGGTATTCTATAGTGTTAAATCTGGATCTGATGATGCATTTATCCTCAGTCTTCTTAAGAAACGCCTGGATTATGTCTATTTTTTAATCTTTGTCTGACAATGTACAGTTCCATGCCAAGTTCCACAATATTGTATAATACATGTATATGTGGCATATTTTTTTCTTGTACATACACTTAAACTTCTACATTTCAAACTGAACATTTACTTGTTTGAGAACATTAGTAGATTTTCTTTAAGATCATCAGCATTTCAATTGTGTCTGACATAACATGGTAAATATTTCATACTGCCATATGTTTCAGTATCTCAGTAGTAGACATATTTAAGCTATGCAAATTATAGTCATAATCAAAGTCTACTGGTTTGAGTATGTCTAACAAAAATTAGTTGTATTGCACCTTTTTATCTCCATTTTGTAGGCTGTCTGCTGTGCTGGCTATGTTTCTTATACCTTGTTTATTTTTTTTAATAAAATGCTACTTAATACTAGCAGTACTTGTTTGAAATCAGGTGTTTTTGCTGCAGACTTCCAGTATACATGTAGTTTGATGAATTAATTTATTAATATTGTATTTATTCATTTATTTATTTATTTTCTGGGGATAATACAAAAATACAGAGATTTATCATCTTTACAAACTTTTTTGTCGTCACCAGTCTGAGCTTCCTTGTCTAGAATAAGGCCTTGTCTAGAATAAGGTTTCACTGCTTTTGACAAGATGGTCTTTTTGAATAGAGGCGCTGCAGCTCATCACAGAACAAATCATAGAGTGGCAGTGCTTTAAAGTCAGGCTTTTTCTTACATTAAAATTACAATAATGATGCCATAGCTGATAAAGAATCGTTATCACTAAATGCACAAAAGCTGCTACAGAGCTGTGCTAAATACAGAACATTGCAAGAGGAAACCAGTTGTGCCCTGCATAGTTGTAAGACGTATGCATAATTTATGGAGTCTTTCCGAATACTATCCAAAACTTGCCAGAGCAATCAGTAGTTCCTGCTTTACATGACTGAGGATTTGCATCACTGAACGTCAACTCACTGTGGAGGGAAATATTGTGATGTATGGTTAGGCTGAAAAAGGATCTCCAGGATCATTAAACTAGAAATCACCTATGAATCGATGAACAAACAACTGCACCTGCCTTATCAGGTTGGAAAAATCTATAAGAAAACTGCAAATGACACCTCCTGAACATTAATTCTGTATTCAATTTGCGAGATAAAATTGTGGTAATATCCTTTAGAACATTTTAAAGAGATAGTTGGCTTTTACAACATCAAAAAATGGCACAGATTAACATTAAAACTAAATATAACAGCAAACATTTTGGGAAAAACAGCAATACAATACTTAGGTAAATGCATTATTTATTATTTATTTATTTTACATTTCTTTACCGGGATAGTCCAACTGGATACATGTCCATTTTCAGTGGAGGCCCAAGGCGAAAAGTTCCAAAAAGACATTCAACAAACTGTTACATTTTTACAGTTTAAAACACAAAATAAGTTATTTCTGCTCTTTACACATTGATTTTTACACAGATGTAAATAAACACAAAAACAAATACACAAAAAATTATTACATTTTTAATTCTAGACAGTGTTTTAAGAATGATAGGGTACTGAATGCCTAGTAAGCTAACCTGGTAGTAGATTCAGGATCATAGGATTTATAAGTTAAGAAACAATAAAGTGTAGGCAGAAGTCCTTCATGTGCATACGAGTGATGGTTAGAGTTAGTCTGGATTAGGACAAGGACATAGCCATAATTTTTTAAAGTACTGATTCAGAGATTCAGAATTCAGATGCATTAGAATATTCCAAAGTAATTGCACATGAATTCTAACAAACAATGTAACTTGGTTCTATGGGAATTGCAGTTCATCATTGGACAAACTGTAGGAATCATAAAATATTATATTGACATGTCAAGATTGCTGCTACTGATTTAACTGCTGACACAACTAACGGAAGTGAAGATTTAATTAGTAAATTAAAGTAAAATCAGAATATGTTAACAGCACCTTCACTTATGTGTAGTAACACAGACAGAGTGTGTGTGTGTGTGTGTGTGTGTGTGTGTGTGTGTGTGTGTGTGTGTGTGTGTGTGTGTGTGTGTGTGTGTGTGTGTGTGTGTGTGTGTGTGTGTGTGTGTGTGTGTGTGTGTGTGTGTGTGTGTGTGTGTGTGTGTGTGTGTGTGTGTGCAAGTGTGTGCCACAATATGGTCTAAACTTAAAAGGATATGAGGTTATGGATACTGGTTTTAAAGAGAAAACAAAAACTGAAACTGATACAGTAGTTTAGAGTTCTCTTCAGAAATACTCAAAGGGATGTGAAAGACCCGAATTCTGGCATTTATATTTGGCATGCATTTGCAGAGACAAGATAAAACTGTGTTTTGAATACACATTTAAAAGGTATACCTTGAATCATTGTTAGACATAATCTGTGAGATATTTACCCTCAGATTATGTCTAACAATGATTCAAGGTATACCTTTTAAATGTGTATTCAAAACACAGTTTTATCTTGTCTCTGCAAATGCATGCCAAATATAAATGCCAGAATTTGGGTCTTTCACATGCAGAATTCACTCTGTACTGCTTTTTATCCTGATTTGGCTTATAAAATCTCATGTGTAATACAATGCAATATAATTCAATGGATCAGCTTGATTGATTAACAAAACAGTTCACTGACCATATAAGAGTTGTGATTTTTCGTCATCTTATGAGGTTACCAACTGTGCTGTGATTTACAGCAATCCAATATGTAGGGTGCTGCACTGCAGTTGTGACAGAGCCTGTAAAGACAGTATTCAAAGGTAAGAATGTGTGAAGGATGAAGCCCTGATGTCTAGGAGCATGGCAGGTGGAGCAGGTTTTGTTTTGGTGGGGAAGGGCTATTTTGTGCTTGTTACAGGAGAAGTAAGAGTTTGATACTTGTTAGTTGGTAGTCCACTTACACATTGTTTTGATTGCTGATGAAGTTCACATCATGGTTCACACATAGCAGTACTTGTACAGCAATGGATTTTAATGTGATCTGTGTCTATGATTGCACGCGTAGCTGATCAGGTTTATTGTGTGCAACGATGGTTGGCTGAATAAATCATATACTCAATACAGTACAAATATAATCAAGAATTATACAAAGTACAATATAAAGTTGACCAATAGTATATCATTTTTGGTTAACCTGTACCACACACTTCATGAAGGAAAACACTTCAATGAGTAGAACACCCTAAATGTTATTGTAATCGGACATCTCTATTATAATGTGTAAAGCCATGGCATTAGTAAACTTGTTTATTTTATTGTATTTTATTTGTCAGTAAAAATTACTGTGCATAATTTAAGAAAATTTAAGATAAAAATATTACTCTAGTGCATTAAATACAGGTGTCCAATAGACATAAATGCATCTCTCAGGCACTCTTTCAGTAACTGCACAACTTACCCTATAAAACTTCCATTAAACTGGGAATACTTCTGTTCAATTACAGTCAAAAGCATCTTATCTACAATAACTGCTTGCAATCTGAAAAGACTTGGGATGCAATTCATAAAATGTGATTCTGGTCAGTCTTTTTTTTCAAAGTCAAACATAATCAAACATTCTGTTTTCAAGTGCAAACAGATGTTAATACTTGCATCGGTAAAATTCATGTTCATATCCTGTAGTGATTTTTTCAAATATTCTCTCTCTTTCTTGCAGGTTGCAGCCAACTCCAAGAGTGATCATGTGGACAGCCACCATTATTCTTGGAGTTTTCAAGACAAATGGAAGAAAATGAAAACAAGTTGCTAGGTCTGTCTTCTATATCACACAAGCATGCTCTCACACTAATGGACAGTTCAGAATTCCCAGTATACCAACTTCAGAGAATATTTAATGCAGTGTCACTTCTCAAACCACTGAGTAGTAGAGCTGCCATGCATCCCAGTTCCTGTGCAGAAAGTCATGATTTTAGCCTTGCTCTCCTGCCGACTGTGCATTCTCTTAGTGTGACACTAAATTATTGATTTCAGTAATGGCCAGCAATTAATTAATTTGCTTTTCTTAATTGCCACACTGCTGATCCAGACAGCAACTCTATAAGTCTGAAATTATTTTATTTCTCCCCTTGATTTTGTTTATTGGGGAGTGACATTGTAGCTGATGATTCTGCCAATTAGTCTTTGAATTTTTCTAAATTTAGAAGAGATAGAAGGAAGAGATAGTCAAGACATTTCAATTTGTGCTACCAAATAGATATTTGTAATGTCAAAAATAATCTTTAATATATAAAACATCTTCAGAACAATGCAAGTTACAAATAGTCACTCTTATACATTTCATTAAATCAATGTATAACTATCTGTTCTTATTCGATAGTAAAAGACTGGCAGTTAGTGCAAAGAACTAAAACTCTGACCTGTTAATGAGCTACTTCTTGTGCCAAGGGGGCAGGGTTTGAATCTTTCTTCTTTCATTTACCTACTGTGTGACACTGCCTTAGGGGAATTATGAACTGGGGCTAGGCTCTTAATGGGCTGCTGAACTGCATGCCTAGTAACTACCTATGAACTATGAACACATTTAATATTCTTGGTCGTATTCAAACCTTGGGGAGGGTGTAGCATTCAATGCAATTTGCTAGATTAACTCTTTTTTTTCCAGCAAAGAATAACATCACCCCTGACAAAGTTTCTCATACACGAGCCATATCAAAAGTACAAACTTCTTGAAATTAGCCCGTTGCACACTGTTTTTATACATTTAAGTACTTACTCCTAATAACATTTATATGCTGCATACCTTTAACTGCGGAACATCTGATGATCTTTCCATCATAAAACAAGCCATGTGTTACAGATGCAGCTGTATATGTAACTTTTTTCTGAATGACAAGTAAATATGTACTTAGGACAACTCCGCCTATTATTATTCTAGAGTACTTTTTGAAATGCTTATGAATTGCCAAGTCTTATAAAAACACAATAGCAATTGTCAAAAATCTTACCCATGTCTGATTTTTCTAACATACTCTACAGAATTGTACTTTTTGTGCTAATAAATATCAGATGATCACCCAACATTTTAGCCAAATGAGGATTACCCTGGACAATATTTCAGATATTGTAAATTCCATTTTATTTTTGATATTCAAGACTGCAATGTATGGGGCAAAAGAATAATTTACATATTATAACTACTTCCCACATCTGAACTACAAGGGCTTTCAATAATGGAAAGTAAGTGTTACTTCTCATTTCTTCAACCTCCTGTATAGTATTATGCACAAAGCTATAATTATAACTTCTGTCCTTGAAAAACTGTTTCAGGCCTAACATTTCAGCATCAGAAAACCTTTTCCAGACTCCTTAATCTAGAAATGTTAATAAATTGCCACCTTACAGCACTGTATTTTATACGTTATTGATATCGTCTAAAGCGATGTATGTACATATTAACAAATATTTCAATATATTCTAGATTGTAAAATACTGTTGGCAATATTCATTCTAAGGTTATATCCAAAAACTTCTTAGCTGTTTTTTGCTTATTCATGAGCTTTTCCAGTATACACCACACACTCAAGTTTGTGCAAACAACATCTTTACACTTTACCACCGAATTAAAAATTCCACTGTTGTAAAATGGTGTTTCTGTGTTTTCTTATTATATTGTACAAAATAGTAGCTTTAATTAATGGATTAAATGTACATTGTCACTCTATTAGAGAAAAAATGTTCTCCAAGCGGATGTGAATGTACAAATATATTTACTGAAAAACAAGTCTTCTACTTTACAGCAGCATATTAAACTGTCATAAAGCATGAACCGAAAAAAGGCAAACAGGTCAGATGTCATTTATTATGCTCACTGAACATGCTTTTGCCGTTTAGTGACCATAAAAGTGAAAAGTGTGTGTGTGTGTGTGTGTGTGTGTGTGTGTGTGTGTGTGTGTGTGTGTGTGTGTGCACGTGCACGCACATGAGAGAGAGAGAAAGAAACAGTCACACTCAGTAAAAAAAAAAAAAGTTGTCCACTTCACAACAGCAAATCAAGATACCTTGAAACATGGACTGAACAAAGCCAAAGGGTCATCACCATTTTTGTGCTCAATGAACATGGTTTTGCTGTTTAGTCCTTAAAAGTAAAAAAAAAAGTCTTTGTTTAGACTGTTAGAAATTATGAACTTCTATTAAGAAACATCATAAAATGACAAGAAAATAATAATTTCACAATGTGACTACACTGAGAAGATGCTGTCAAGAAACAGCTTAAAATTTCTCTTTGCTGTTGTCACAACCATTTTTCTCATGTCAAAAGATACAGACATCTAAAATCAGATGCGGAATAAATAATTTTCCAAGGCATCAATATCACAATAGCAGCTGTCAGTTTTAAAACTTTCAATGAATTTCTCATCACCTCTGAGAAAGCAATGCAGTAATTATGTCACTAGCACCTTTGTAGTCACATCATAAATTAGATTCCTGCACTGTGAGGCAGTTTAGTTTTACTGTCAGCATGATAAAACATTTATTTTATATAAGCAAATAAAATCATGTGACACATGAACTCTGTATTAATATAACTGTATAAATTTGATGCTGCTGAAAATAATGTTGTATTACGTAATTCCCTCCATATCTCAGACAAGTAGTGTTCATTGTTTATATAAGGAACAGACAATATTTACAACTTACATACAAGAACTAAGCAGAAAAAGAAAACCAAAACTACAGAAACACCATTGGAAACTCCAGCAAGCCTTTGAGGTTTAAAGAAAGCATGCCACCTGCCACGCTTGCATCTAGCACATAGACAAATATGCATATGTGGATGCTCACACACACACACACACACACACACACACACACACACACACACACACACACACACACACACACACACACATGCATGTGCATGCATGCACATGTACGTTTGTGCACAATCCCATTAAAGAGTTTACATCTATTTTCTCTTTCTGTTGCTTATTTGGTATTGTTACAATTGCTGAGATATAACAATCTAACAGAAGTGTTGGCTAAGACTCATTGACGCATTCAGGAAATTGCCATAGATTAACATATCATGTGAGTCAGTATCTGCATAAAAAGTTATGTACAAGGCTTTATGTGTTCTTTCTCTTTCATCTTTTTTTCTTATAATAAACAACTGAAGGGATGTTGCACACATTCATTATATAGTCTGATCATCAAGTCATGAAATAGCACAAAAAAGAAAAATGTACAAGCACCTTGCATCTGCAATCTCTAGAACCATTGCCATATGTGCTGAAATCATAATTTTGTTTATACAGTTACCACACATAAAAACCCACCTGCATTGCTGGTAGAAGCAGCACCTGATTCTGATTTTGTATACATCTGTAACACTAACACTGTTGCTGCAGCCTGTTTTTACTCATTTTCTGACTACCCAATTGTTTTAAAATGTTGACCAGATTTTGTACATGGAAAATGTGTGAGTGTAGGTGTTAATTTATATCAGAGATCTGGATAAATATAAGTTTATTATTTCTGTAAATACAAGCTGCTGGAGTGTATACTAAATAACATAACAACCAGAATCAATGCCTGTTTCTCTAAAGGCTATTCTGGAAAAATAAATATGTGCTTAATGTCACCTTTCCAAAAGTCAGCAAGTTTTATTTTTCAAAAGTAATTTCTAAACATCATTATCAAACTGCAGCTTTCTTCCATGAAACTGGGAGAGGTCAGCAGTGTAACAACATTATAACAGAGTAATATATTTGAGAAATTCTGCATTTAGGGAAGAAAGCTGAATAGAACTCTTCGTAACTGAAATCATTTGGTTTAGGAATGGGTTCCTGATGAATGCAACCCATGTCTTCATTACTGTTAAGAATCCATATAGAAATAGAATTTTACTGCAATGAGTTTTTCCTTTTGAACTACTGTAGTACAACTAGCCTAAAAAATGTTTTGTATTGTGCACCATAATGTAAACATTAAATTTCAAAGTTCATTCTGTATGTAACAGGTTTTATTTTAAGTGCTTTCATACTATTAGCTCACAGTACACTTGCTCACTGTCTGTTGATGTAAATAATAAGTTTCCTTCCACCATGAGTCCATTGCTACAGCTTTCCCTCAGCCTGACATAAGTAATGTACATAGCCCCCCAAGAACCCTAATTCAAGCCCTAAAACTCCAAATAGGTCCTTAACCCTTATATGAATCTTGCTTCCTAATTCTAATCCTAAAACCCCTACTCAGCTCATATAGCTAATGTCCCTGATCGCCCCCTAAACCTAAAACTCCATTTTCTCTCCCTAAATCTAAATTCTTTGGTTCCTAACCCTAAAACTCCCATCTCACTCCCTTAAATAAATCCTCTGTCACTCACTATTTCTGGAACTCCATTACTCCTCCCTAAACCTACATTCCCTGATTGTTCCCTAACCCCAACCCCCCTTCTCTCCCCTTAATCCTAAAGTCACTGGTTGTTCCTTAACACTAAACTCCCTGCCCCCTCTATGTAAAGACCCCATAAACCTAATGTCTCCTCCTAATCGTTGCCTAAAAACCCTAATCTAAACTCCCACTCTCTCATATTTCCTTCCTGCAGCTGAAGCAAACTCAAAGATGTGTTCAGAAAACACTGATCTCTCCCTACAACTACTGCACTTTGGGGCAGCTCTGTTTTCTATATATAGTTGCTAAACCTTGCCCAAAGTATAAGTTCAAGCACAGACAGCAACCTATGCAAACTGCAAGATATTCAATTTCCCAGTTGTAAGACAATAGTATTTGAGCAGCCAGGACATGAGAATTTGTAGTAGGACCTGTGTCAGGGTCATACATAAGCAATTAAACCATACATAATTGCACTTCTTATGCAATTCTTCTTAAATAATGTAGGAGACATCAGCCATGAACCATGTAACAAAAAATAACTGTTACGTTACCAGCTCTGCTAACCTATAGAAAATGGAAGTTTTTCACAGAAAATACTCAAAAAAGTACATGAGAAGGTTCATGGGCCTTTATCAGCAGCAAAAGTTTAAGTAAAGAACACTTGTGTAAGTTGAACTTACCATAATAGTAGATGTTCAGATGGTCACTGCTGCAGTAGCCTTAGCTATATGGATATATCCTGTCAAGGATACAACAGACAGACAACTTGCAAAGCTTCAGAGCACCTTCCATGTGCGCAAACTGTCAAACAGCTCAAGCTGAGCTGACTAAAATACAGGTTTGGGAGCAGAACCCTTCAGGGTTTTCCTGCCAGCAGATCAAGAGAGAGGCTGAGCCCTGAAAGGACAACATTAGAAATAACAAAAAAATAAATGCCCACACTCTGGCATAAAAAACAAGGGGGAAGGTTAGGAGCAGCTACTGTAGCATTGATTATGTGAACATCTATTGTTATAGTAAGTTCAACTTACACAGCCGTACTATGTTCTTCATATTGATCACTGTTGCAGTAGCCTTAGCTATATGGGTAGATTACTACAGCTAACTATATTTGGGTGATGGAAGGTGTGACGATTAGGGAGAGATGGGCGAAGGCTGCCAGCCTAGTCAAATAGAATTTGATACATAATTCTATCAACTGTATAAATAAATGTAAAATACAGGCATGTTTTCTTGATAATAAATGTAAAATACAGGCATGTTTCTTGAGTGTAAAGAATACTGTGAAATGTGGAACTGCAAAATATGTAACAACATTGCACTCTACTGGCCCAGTGAAGTCTGTTGTACCCTTTCATGTTAGAATTTGGCCCCATGGCAGCTGGATGAAGATTTCATGCCCATTGTTTTAAGGCTAAAGTTTATGACTAGAATTTAGAATGTGGAAGGTGCTTTATTGCTCTGGTTTCTGCTAGCATATACATACGAAATGTCTTCTATTGTTGTAAGTTTCTGTGCAGGTGTTAGATTGCTAAATAATGCAGTTTGTTTGCCTGGGAAAAACAAAGTGTCAAAAATGATGTAAGTTGGGGAGGGACCCAGCAAACATGTTTGTTAGTAATGTTTAAATACTATTTCTCACAAGAGACTGAAAGCATTTTGACTTTGGACATCTAACTTACCAGCACTCTGCCTTGTGCTCACATGTAAGTCTTAGCACTGTGACTCCTTGTAGGAATAGTTAAAGTTAGTAATCAGATCTGTCCTACTGTATTATTTTAAGTTTCTGTGTGATCTCTGAACTCTTAGATATCTTTGTGGTGTAGCAGCTTTGTCTTGTGTTTTAATTATTTATTATTAAATATATTTAAAACCTTCTACCTGTGGCAGATTTGTGTAGAGATAAGCTCTAGAGTACACTGCATATTTATAGAGGTTATTGTAATAGGCCACTCTAAAGTAAGCTTTTACTGTTAGTCATACTACCATTGGATATTAATATTGCAGAGTAATAATTGTACACCCTTTTAAGGACCTTTTAGTAGCTGATATTATTAACTGGGTGTTGGCAGTAATTACTACTGTATAGTCTGGGTAAAGGGGCACAGTTGGAGAATCCATGTCAGCCTTTCCCAGGAGTGTCTGTGAAGTTGTATAAATATTTATCTCAAAGTGTGTGTGGCATTGTGTGCTACTTGGCAGGGGCATGAAGCACTGGTTGGACAGAGAGGGTACTGGAGGTTTTAGCTTGCCCAGTTAGCCTGAGACCTGGACCCTGTAGCTGTGCCAGTGGGGAGTCTTATTGGGGACCTGGTGAGCAAGGGAGCAACCAGCCCCAGACTGACTGTGATCTCTGTGTGCACTTAAGGGAAATTGTACTTTACTGTGTGTATTAGTTATCCCTTTCTCTTCTAGGAGACGACCTCCCTGGTGTTAGTGGTGAGGACTGAGGCTCCTTGATTTCTGGGCCAGGGCACGGTTGCCACAAGTGTTCGGCAGTGGTGGGATATACTTCACATCCTAATTGGCTTGTAGTGGTGTGAGTAGAGCAAATTCCTGTAGCTTATGTACAGTGATCTCTAAAAGTGTTTTGTACTCTAAAACAGCCACGCAGTGTATACTCAGAGTTCAGATCACAATTGTTTTATTTCTTTTGTTAGCTTAGTGTTAGTCAAGGTGAGCAGGCAGCATGTCAGCAGTAGAGTATGGAAAGCTGACAAGGAGCCAGCTGGCAGAGATGTGCCAGGCTAGGGGACTGGTGCATTGGAAACCTGACTAAAGCAGACCTGATTGCAGCCTTGGTTACAGCTGCATCAAAGAACAGCAGCCTGGAGGGCAATCAGACTGACAGTGGAGATACAATATCCTCGGAGAATGGACAGCTCAACCTTACTGCAGTGGACTTAAAAATCCAGCTGGAGCTAAAGAGAAGTGACTTGGAGGCCAGGCGTATGGAACTAGAAGCAGCCAAGAAAATGAGGAGTCTACAAGCTGAGGAAAATGAATGGCAGAGGAGGCATGAGAGGGAAATGTTGACTCTTTGCCAGAGTCATGGAAGTAACGGGGAAGGGAGTAACTGGACCCCAGAAGCACAAAAGGTCAGTAACTTTCTTCCACAGTTTAAAGAGGGGGATCATTTTGATAGTTTCATTCATATGTTTGAGCGAGTATGTAAACAATATGAAGTTTACCAAGGGCTCTGGATACGGTTCCTGAAACCCTTACAACTTGGTAAAGCTGTAACTTCTTTAGCAAATATGCATGACACTGACTGTTTTGATTATTATTAGAATGTTTTAAGCTAACACCTGAAATGTATAAGAAAAGGTTTTGTGAGCATAGACGCAAGACAGATGAAAATGTATGTGAATATGTTGTTGAACTGAGCACTTATTTTCATAGCTGGGTGAATGGATGTCAGGTCACCACTTTTGAAGGGCTGGCAGACATTTTGGTAAGGGAACAAGCCCTTAGCACTTTGCCTGAGGACATGAGGATCTGGTTAGCTGATAGACAGTGTGCTACTTCAGAGGAGTTGGGGAAGAAGGGAGACATATACCTAGCAAGCAGGGCAGCCCTGCACAAGAAGAGGACCTCCAGTACTGCTCATGGGTCTAAAGGAACCCATGGTGGGCAGCGCAGACTGCCCCAACAAAATCCGCCAGTAGCAGGGGAAGCCACTAGTCCAAGTACACTTCCAGGATCTAGGGTTAAATGTTCTGAATGCAACCACTGGGGCCATGTGGCATATAGATGTCCACGGAGGCAAGGTGGGGAACCAAAGGTGAAGGAGCCAGTAAGTGGTAAAGACAAAATGCCAATAGCAGGTTTTCTTGAAACAACAGGGGTATGGAACTACCATCTTGCAGATGTCCTGAGAGGGAAGGATTTGGATGAGGCAGTACTATGTAGTTATGCAGTTACACGCAGAGAGGCTAGGAGACAAGCATGTGGGTCTGGTAGCCTGGGGGAGACCCAGACAGCCTACATACTTGCAGCCAGGACTGCTGAGGTGGTTACTTCAGGGAGTGAACTATGCTGTAGCAGTGAGACTGAATGTTCCCTTGGACAGGGTAACTGCAAAGGTAGAGGTGAGTAGTAGTACCCAGGCTGACAGTGAGGCATCACTGTCAGAGGATGCCAGACTTCCTGTGGAAGGGTAGCTGGGAAGGGTTAGAAGGAGAGACTTGAGACAGGCTCAGGTCTCAGACTTTACATTGCCAGACCTGAGGCAGGTAGCTAGAGAGGCACCTGATTCTCAAGGGAAAGGGGAATCTGTATACTGGAGCAAAGGGTTACTGTACAGAGAGTGGACCCCTGAGGGAGAGCTAGAAGGTGAGAGAGTACAGCAGTTGGTAGTGCCTAAAGCTTACCATCTGGTGCTTCTAGCCATAGCCTATGATATTCCCTTTGCAGGTCATATGGGCATAAAACGTACAAACAGGCATATTATGCAAAACTTCTATAGGCCTGGAATTTCCAGAGATGTAACAGGGTACTGTAGGACCTGTGAGCAGTGCTAAAAGGTAGGTAAGGCAGGAGACAAGGTGAGAGCTCCTTTGATGCCTTTTCCTGTGATTGAGGAGCCATTTCAGAGGTTAGCTATGGATATTGTGGGTCCTCTGAGTACCCCAAGTTCCACAGGGAAAAAGTATTTCCTAGCGATTGTAGATTATGCTACATGATACCCTGAGGCAGTGGCTTTGTCCTCCATTGAGGCAGAGAAGGTGGCAAATGCTTTGCTAGAGATTTTCAGCAGGGTGGGTTTCCCAAAGGAAATACTGTCTGACAGAGGTGCCAATTTTATGTCAGACCTGCTGGCTTGTCTGTGGAAGTCCTGTGGGGTGAAGCACATGAAGACCACCCCCTACCATTCCCAGACTAATGGTCTTGTTGAGAGGTTAAACTCTACAATCAAGTCCATGCTACGGGCATTTGCAGATCAGTTTAAGAGGGAGTGGGACAAAATATTTGCCCCATCTGTTGTTTGCTTACAGAGAGGTTCCCCAGGAATCCACAGGTTTTTCACAATTTGAGTTGCTGTATAGGCATAGGGTGAGGGGACCTCGAGATTTAATTTGAGATGAGTGGAAAGGTGAGTGTGAGTCTCACAAAGAGTCTATCATGGCATATGTTTTAACCCTCAGAACAAGGCTCAGGGAACTCATGGGCTTGGCCCAGGAGAACCTGGCAGAAGCCCAACAACAGAAAATGATGTGGTATGACAGGAATGCTTGAGCTAGTGAGTATGCTGTAGGGTAGCAGGTGATGGTTCTCATTCCTGTCAGACACAAGTTGCAAGCAGCTTGGGAGGGACCCTACAAGGTGGTAAGTGCTAGGCAGATGGCAGGGGCACAAATTGTACCATGTTAACATGATGAAACTTTACCATGATAGGGAGGCCCTTGTGCTGAGGATTTGCAGTGGATTGCAGGAGGAGTCTGAGGGAAATCTTGTGACTGATCTCCTCAGTGAGGCTTGGGCTGACACCTTGGTGGAAGGGGTAGCAATGTCCCAGCAGCTATCTCCTACCCAGGTTCGAGAAATGTGAGCAGTGTTGGATGAGTTTGGGGGCATGTTCACCGGCAGACCAGGGAGCACCCACTATCAGGAAGGAGGTGGATTATCGGTGCCTGAGATATCAACAGACCCCCTATAGGTGCCTGAGAGGTCAGGTTTCCAGGCGAAGGAAGTTACAGGTAGAGGTCCGCTCTTCTCCAGTTTTAATTGGGACTGTACGGGTTTCAAACAAGTTGTCTTACGTCCGGTTTTTCAAACCAGACACGTGACGTCTCAACTTTGTTTTTCACCAAACTGTAACACAATAACAAAAACGGCAAACTGTAAATACAACGAAAAGCTTTTATTGAAACCAAAACAAAAAAAATGTGGGCAGAGACCTAGAGGTTGGAGGTTGATGGGTGAATCCACGTTAGTAGTTAGGACTGGATGAATCATGGCTGTTGCAGCTGGTGGTGGAGTTTTGTTAGTTGAGCTGAGTGAGAATAGTTTTGTGATGCTAAGCATAGGTTAAATAAAATAAGTAACTGCAGTTTTAAATAATAAATAATCTATATGCTATAGTGGCAGGGATGCTACATCTGGACCCCTCAAGGTACGCATGGAATTAATTAAAAGGCTGTGTTGTGTGTGATAAGTAATTTTTTTATATTTGCTTTATAAAATTGATTATGTTTATTATTATATGATGTATATAACAACATTTGTTTGTTAAATTGTTGTTGATTTGTATGTCCTGTTTATCACATTTCCTTCCATTCATTCCTTACCTCATGCTTGTTTTGTTTTATTGTCAGTGCTTTGAGCCAAGTGATGAGCCAAGTTTTCATAGTGTTTTTGCAAAAAAGAGCTGAGTGATAGGAGGTTCAGTAGAGAGAGCTTAGCTCTCATTTTTTTAACGTTTGTGGCAGTGAGGTCAGTCAGTATCACACACAACAGCTCCTCATTGTTGAATGTTGTTGTTGTTGTGTTTATTGTGTGGACATACACATTACATGGGATATGCAATACATTTTTTTTTCTTTATCCCTTTATGTTTTTTACACAGAGAAGTGATTTGTTGAAGGTCTTCACTAACCATTTGACAAGGAGGGGATCGTTTTTGAATTTCATATCTTGTAAATATTATATTAGTGCACAAAAGAGTTGTCACAGAAGCACAGCAGTTTCTGTCACACAGTAAAACAGGAATACGAATATTTAGCGAATTTTTGTTTATGGGATACTGCAATTATTATGTTCATTTTTTTTTTGCAAGACATCCATATAGGTTCTAATATAGGTTCTAATAATTTGGACAGATGATGAGGAGGATGAGTTATTTTTTTTTTAATGTGATAGTCCAGCAGCACACCTTAACATTTTTTAAAAGAGAGAGGTGATTAAACTCCCGTATCTATTGGAGGGAAGATGAACTGTTGTGAGTTGGGGATATAGCTTATATAGTTTATAAGTAAGCATAGATAGATCGATGAGATCTTTTGAGGTCCTCAGGTCACAGGAATATTAGGCATAGGCTGTTTTAAACAATTTATTGATGCATGTATCTGACACCGAAGTAGTTTTACTTTTGAAAGTGGGTATAGGTAAACAGAAAATAAGGGCGTTCCCATCAGCTGATGTCACAAAATGGGTGGAGCATGGATGAGAGGGGGGGGGGATAGGTGGAGTTATGGGTGATGCGAGGGGTGTGACCTTAGTCCGGTTTTAGCCACAAAGAAAGATGGCAACCCTAGGTACAGGAGATGTTGGAACTAGGGGTGATTCAGGAGTCCAACAGTCCCTGGGCCTCACCAGTGGTGTTCGTGCCAAAGATGGAAGGCAGCAACATGTTCTGTGTGGATTACAGGAAATTAAATAGTCACACAGAGTCGGATGCTTACCCCATGCCTAGGACAGATGAGGCCCTAGAGCAGATAGGTGGGGCTAAGTATCTTACAACTTTTGATCTTACAAAGGGGTACTGACAGGTGCCCTTGACTCCCAGTGTTAGAGAGAAGTCAGCCTTTGTGACTCCTTTTGGCTTGTATGAGTTCACAAAGATGCCCTTTGGGATAAAGAATGCCCCAGCAACTTTCCAGAGGCTGGTAGATCATATCTTAGCAGGAGCAGGAGGGTTTGCCCTGGCTTACATGGATGATATTGCTAGGAGGGTTTGCCCTGGCTTACATGGATGATATTGCTATCTACAGCCATTCCGGGCAAGAGCACCTTCAGCATGTCAGGGAGGTGCTGGACAGACTACAGAGGGCAGGGTTGACCATTAAGCTGAGCAAATGTCAGGTGGGTATGGCAGAGGTCTTCTACTTAGGACATAGAGTGGGGAGTGGTAAGATAAGGCCACAACCTGCCAAAGTGGAAGCTATTCAGGCATGGCTTGCACCTGTTACCAAAAAGCAGGTGAGGGCATTCTTAGGGACAGCAGGGTGCTACAGAAAGTATGTTCCCAATTATAGTACCAGAGCTGCTCCCCTCACAGACCTGACAAGGAAGAACAGGCTAGATAAGGTAGTGTGGACCCCAGCATTTGAGCAGGCATTTCAAAAGTTTAAGGAAGCTTTGGGAGGACCACCTGTGTTAGCCAGTCCAGACTACAGCAAAGACTTTGTTGTGCAGGTGGATGCTTCAAACTATGGGGTGGGGGCTGTACTTAGCCAGATTTCTTCAGAGGGAGAAGAGCACCCAGTGGTTTATCTCAGTCATAGCCTCCAACCCAGGGAGGAATGCTATGCAACAGTAGAAAAGGAATTTTTAGCCATAGTGTGGGCACTACAAAAACTTCAGCCTTATCTGTATGGAAGAAAATTCACTGTGATGACAGATCTCAACCCCCTAACATGGTTAAACAAAGCCAGTCAGCAAAATGCCAAATTGCTAAGATGGAGTCTGGGGTTGCAAGCATATGATATGTCAGTGCAGCACCACAGTGGGAGTAGCAATGCCAATGTAGATGGGCTCTCAAAACAGGGAATGGGGTGAGGTACACCCAGATAGACCTGACACTCTCAAGCAATGTTTCTCAAGGGGCACTTGAAAAACTTGCTTGAGTTCCCCGGGGGGAAGAGATGTGATGATTGGGGAGAGATGGGTGAAGGCTGCCAGCCTAGTCAAAAAGAAGTTGATACATAATTCTATCAACTGTATAAATAAATGTAAAATACAGGCATGTTTTCTTGATAATAAATGTAAAATATAGGCATGTTTCTTGAGTGTAAAGAATACTGTGAAATGTGGAACTGCAAAATATGTGACAACATTGCACTCTACTGGTCCAGTGAAGCCTGTTGTACCCTTTCATGTGAGAATTTGGCCCCAGGGCAGCTGGATGAAGATTTCATGCCCATTGTTTTAGGGCTAAAGTTTATGACTAGAATTTTGATGTGGAAGGTGCTTTATTGTTCTGGTTTCTGCTAGCATATACATGTGAAATTTCTTCTCTTGTTGCAAGTTTCTGTGCAGGTGTTAGATTGCTAAATAATGCAGTTTGTTTGCCTGGGAAAAACTAAGTGCCAAAAATGATGTAAGTTGGGGAGGGACCCAGCAAACATGTTTGTTAGTAATGTATAAATACTATTTCTCACAAGAGACTGAAAGCATTTTGACTTTGGACATCTAACCTACCAGCACTCTGCCTTGTGCTTACATGTAAGTCTTAGCAATGTGATTCCCTGTAGGAATAGTTAAAGCTAGTAAAGATTAATTAGGTATTTTTCTTTGAAATCAGACCTAGCCTACTGTATTATTTTAAGTTTCTGTGTGATCTCGGAACTCTTAGATATCTCTGTGGTGTAGCAATTTTGTCTTGTGTTTTAATTATTTATTATTAAATATGTTTAAATCCTTCTACCTGTGGCAGATTTGTGTAGAGATAAGCTCTAGAGTACATTGCATATTTATAGAGGTTATTGTAATAGGCCACTCTAAAGTAAGCCTTGACTATTAGTCATACTACCATTGGATATTAATATTGCATAGTAATAATTTGACACCCTTTTAAGGACCTTTTAGTAGCTGATGTTATTAACTGGGTGGTGGCAGTAATTACTACCGTATAGTCTGGGTAATGGGGCACAACTGGAGAATCTATGTTAGCCTTTCCCAGGAGTGTCTGTGAAGTTGTATAAATACTTATCTCAAAGTGTGTGTGTGTTGTGTCAGCTACTTGGCAGGAACACGAAGCATTGGTTGGGCAGAGAGGTTACTGAAGGTTTTAGCTTGCCCAGTTAGGCTGAGACCTGCACCCTATAGCTGTGCCAGTGAGGAGTCTTATTGGGGACCTGGTGAGCAAGGGAGCAACCAGGCCCAGACTGACTGTGATCTCTGCGTGCACTTAAGGGAAATTGTACTTGAGTATGTGTATTAGTTATCCTTTCCTCTTCTAGGAGACGACCTCCCTGGTGTTAGTGGTGAGGACTGAGGCTCCTTGATTGCTGAGCCAGGGCACGCTTGTCACAGAAGGAAAAGGGTCCAGGAGCCCTTGGAGAATTATCCTAGGAAGCAGGATGTAGACCTAGAGAAGGAATCCAGTTAGTGCTTTTTACTGTTTTTTACTGCCACCACCTTGTAATAGGTGACTCTATCGTCAGGCACACTGATGTCCCGCTCACCAGGCTGAACAAGGTGAAGGTCATGGTGAGCTGCCTGTCAGGTGCTAGGATCCGCCACATAACACAAGCACTCAGGTCACTCCAAGGCAAGTACAAATATGACTCAGTCATTGTCCATGCTGGTGTGAATGACCTGAGACATACCTCCATGGACTACATGAAAAGAGACATATAGGAGCTCTCTGAGCATGTAGCCCAGGCCGGTATGACCCTGACCTTGAGTAGCATCTTACCCTCACCAAGAATGATGCCACAATATGAAGACAATTGCCTTAAGTATTAGTGTCATTCAAAGGGGATCCAATGCCTGTCAGCCTGGGTGACATGCTCGACAAGGCACGATGCTTCACTAGGGACGTCTTGCACCTGTCATCCCTGGGCTTTCGGATATTGGCAAAGGCTCTTGCCACCCCCATAGTGCCTTTTTAGGCAAGGCTCAAAAGACAAACCCACCTCCATAGGTATCACAAGGGATAAGAAACTAAGAGTAATGCTACTCAATGCCAGAAGTCTAAACCTCAAGATGCATGCACTCGAAACTCTCCTTAGCATGGAGAACATCGATATCTGTGCAGTAACAGAAACCTGGTATAAGGCTCCCGAGAGCACCCCAGCACTACCAGGTTATACCTCATACCATGCTTTTCAGCCCCAAAACTTGGACCAAACCACAAAAGGAGGGGGAGTATCAATATTTGTCAAAGATACCCACACCTCCAGGTTGGTGGCACAGTACGAAGCATCAGACACTATCCATGTGCAACTAACAGTGGGTAAAACTGCCTTCCAGTTTATAGCCTGCTACAGACCACCCTTCCAAACCCAGGAACCCCACTCGGCCTTCCTGAGAACACTGGAAAATATGAAGGTCTCTCCAAACACCATTATATTGGGTGACTTCAACTACCCAAACATAGACTTGGAGCATTATTTTAGTTCCAACACCCTAGCCCAAAGGTTCCTAGAATTTATAAACTCAAATGCTATGGAACAACTTATTACCACTCCCACAAGAGGGGAAAATGTACTGGGCCTGATCATCACCAACATGGGGGCTCTATGCTCCAGACCAGAAGTGTATCCCTCACTGGTAAGATCAGACCATAAACTAATCTCACTGGATATTCACATCCCGACCCCACCCCCTGCCCAGAAAACCACAGTGAAAAACTCCTCTAAAGCAAATTTCACACTCCTCAAAACCGATGTAGAATCCTTCAAAGCCCCCAGGCCTGTGGAAAATACGGCCCAGACCACAGAATCCTTTATAAATGCATTCTATGAACACCTTCAGGAATGCATGGATCATGCAATCCCAAATAAAACCAAGACCCAATCCTCCAAAGGCAGGCGTCCTGTCTGGAGGACCCCAGCCATAAACAAACTATACAATAGAAGGAAGAAGCTACTACATGATAGAGCAAAATCCCAAAAAGGGAAGGCATCTCTGATCAGTATTAGCAAAAAACTATGGGCTCTCATAAAATCGTCTAAGGCCAGCTTCGAGAGAAAAATTGCACAGGACACTAAGGATAATCACAAGGCTTTCTTTAGTTATGTTAGGAACCTGGGTGGGAATTCCCAGATATGCTCAGAATTAGTCCAAAATGACAAAAAATACACCGAACCCACAGACATTGCCAACATCCTAGCTGACAGGTTCAGCGCAAACTTCTCCCCCCCCCTTCCCACCAAAAGGGCAAATATCTATCCCAACAGAGTGCTGCCCCCCTGACATCTCAGATGCTCAGGTAAGAGCCATCCTCTCCAAAGCAAAAAACACAGTATCAATGGGACCAGACGATGTCCCGGGCTGCGTCCTACATGAACTCCAAGAAGAACTAAACCCAAACATAAAACTACTGTTCAATCTCAGCCTTACTACAGGATATGTACACAAAGAGTGGGGTACAGCAACAGTGGTCCCTCTCCACAAAGGTGGTGCCTCAATGGATCCTGGAAACTATCGCCCCATAAGCCTGACTAGCTTGGTCTGCAAAGCTATGGAAAGGATCATCATGGACCTCATAAATAAAGATATTGGGGACCTACAGACACTGGATCCTACCCAGTTCGGCTTTGTTAAGGGCAAATCCTGCCTCTTAAACCTGGTCGATTTCTTTGAAACAGTCACCAAGGCCATTGACGAGGGGAAGGTGGCCCACACAGCCTACCTGGACCTCGCAAAAGCCTTTGATACAACACCCCTCTCGGGCATTACAGATAAGCTCACCAACTTAAATATAAACCCCTATGTCACTAGATGGGTTGCAAACTGGCTCAAGGACAGAACCCACATTGTTAGAATTGCTGGAGCCATGTCAGACTCCAAACCAGTTACAAATGGCATCCCACAAGGCTCAGTCATGGGACCTCTCTTGTTCGGTATATATTTCTCGGAGGTGCAGGCCAACACGGAAGGACTGTGGCTGACCAAGTTCGCAGATGACTGCAAACTAGGCACCATAATCGACTCTCCAGCCGAAACAAGCATCCTACAAAAGGGCTTCATAGAAACAGACAACTGGTGCCAGAGCCATGGCCTCAAGCTAAACTCCAAAAAGTGTATAGTCATCCCCTTTGGCAAAAACAAAGTGCCCACAAATTACCACATAGGTGGTAATCCATTAAACTGGAAGAAGTAATTAGGGACCTGGGGACCCAAGTTGATAGCAATCTCTCATTTGAAAACCACGTGGCCAAAGTGGTTAGAAAAACATTTTATATAGCCCACCTAATCATGAAGGGATTCACATCTAGATCAGGGGAGGTCATCGTGCCTCTTTACTCATCACTCATCAGGCCCATAATTGAGTACAATGCCCCTTTTGGGATGTACCTTACCAGACACCTACAGCAACTGGAAAGACCCCAAAAGTACCTCACCAAGAGGATCAAAGGGCTCAAACAGATGCCATATGCTGCCCGGTTAAAGAAACTCCAGCAATACTCAGTGGCATACCGCCTGCTCAGAGGCGATCTGTGCCTGACGTATAAAGCCATGTCCAACCCGGAATTAATGGACATGCTGCACCTCAGAAAATCCAAATTCCATCGAGCTATGTGCTCGAGAGACTTGAACCTCAGTACTGAAATAAATAGGACATGCTGGAGGGACAGATTCATAACCCAGATGCTCCCTTCACTCTGGAATAGAATCCCAGTCCAGGTTAGGCAGATTCCCTCATTGGCTCTCTTCAAGAGGAATCTTGATGAGTGGATGGGAGATTGTAGGTTTGCCCTGGGTATCACTTCTGTGTCACTGTTAGACAGAGGCACAGTATACTAACATTGAAAAAGGGCATAGCAAAATTCATTTAAAATGGGTGGCGAAAGCCAAACACACTCTGGCTAGGCTTATAAATGCCCTAGGGCAGATAGCCTAGTATGAACCTATGAACCTAAAAGTATGAACAGGGGCCATGTAGCAGCTACTACAATGCTTCTAGAATTCATCCATTTCCAAAAAGCCATAGAAGAAGCCAAGGTCCTTGTTGAGTGGGCCTTTTCCCTGCCTGGACTAGATTTGCCATGGTGAGTATAACAAAAGGCAATTACCATAGACAACCATTTGGAAATAGTCTATTTGGACACCTGTTGTCCCTTCTTACCTTTACAAAAAATGAACATTTGATCCAATGTTCTGAAAGATTTAGTTCTGTCAAGATAATACCTGAGTTGTCTGTGGACATCCAAGATATGGAGTATCCTTTCTCCCTTGTTGTTAGGTTCAAGAAAGAAACAGTGAAATGAATAGTTTGGTTCATAGTATACCACTTAAGCCATAAATTTAGGATTAGGTCTAAAAGAAACTATGTCCCTACGTAAAAGGAGGTAGGGTTGACTCACCATAAGAGCTTGCAATGCATTTACCCTTCTTACACAAGTCAGAGTAATCAGTAAAACTGTTTTTCATGTTAAGAACCTCAAATCAGCCAGATTAACTGGTTCAAATGGAGCAAATGTTAGCTTCTCTAACACAAAATTAAGATCACAAGGAGGGGCCATCGGTTTATTTGGAAGCCTCTTAAGCAAAACCCCTTTCAAGAACATTTGAATATGAGACTGTCTTGAAAGAATAGGATCCATGGGCAGACATGTTGAAATGGATTAGCTGTTTCAAATGGAGCAAACGTTAGCTTCTCTAACACAAAAGCTCTTAAGCAAAACCCTTTTCAAGAACATTTGAATATGAGACTGCCTTGAAAGAGTAAGATCCATGGGCAGACATGTTGAAATGGCTGATAAATGAACCTTGATAGAGGAATAAGAAAGGCCATAGGACAGTAACTCATGCAAATATTGTAAAACCACAGAACAACTAACCCTGAATGGATGTTGGTTATGTTGTTGGTACTAACTAGAAAACCTTTCCCATTTGCTAATATATGACTTTCTAGAGGCTGGCTTTCTTACTTCCATTAGTACCTGCTGCATGTCCTCAGTAAACAGGTGTGTAAAAGGAATTAAGACCTTATCATCCAGGCAGTCAGTTGTAGCTGATTGATGCTGGGGTGTATCAAACAGCCCTGTTTGTGAATGAGTAGCTCCATTCTGTGAAGAAGCTTGTGGTACTTACCCCTGACCATTTCCAAAAAAGGTGAATCACAGTTGCCTGGGCCAGAAGGGAGTCATCACTATAATCTTGAGGGATTCCTTCTGAATCTTCATAAATACCTTGGATATTCGTGGTGAGGGTGGAAAGGCATACAGGAACATTTCTGTCCAAAGAAAAGGAAGGAAAAGAAAAAGCACCTTCTTGTATGGAGTGCTGGAATGAATTTTGCCAGGTGATTTTCAGACAGAAGGCAAAGAGAGCTACTTAAGGAACTCCACACAGGTGGATCAAAGGTTAGAAAAAACCCTGATCTAGTTTCCATTCATGAGGGTTTGTGCTGATCATGCTCATTTTGTCTGCCACACCATTTTGCACTGATGGAATGTAGGATGTCTGTAGAGTGAGATTCTGCTCTGAAGCTATATCCCGAAATAATATGGCTAGTATGTAAAGAGGGTACAACCCCCCCCCCCCCGCTTGCTTGATGATGTACCACAGGATTGTGGTGTTGACTGTAATCACTAGAAGAGGTCCTAGGTTCCAAAAATGGTTCAGAGAGTTGAGTGTCTTGATCAGGGCAAACATCTACTTGATATTTATGGCCTTGAGTCTGTCCTTGATGTCCAACACCGGCCATACTTTTATGCCTCCTGAAACTGCTCTCCAAGCAAAGTCCAAAGCATCTGTGGAGACAGATAGACTGAGAAAGGGAAACCTGGATTTAAGGATATCTGTTATCTCCACCAAAAAATGTCTTTTCTGACAAACCCCAGTACTGGGACCCGAAAAGATAAAGATTGCTGATACTGTGACCAAAGAGATTTCAGATACCACGGAATCTTTCTCATGTGGAGACCTGCCAGGGGTATTATGAGAATCACAGATGTCATGACACCCCAAGTCCTCAGTTGTTCCCTCGCGGTGACCAAAGTCTGAGTGGAAAACATTAGAAATAGATAAAGATATTTTTTTCCTGTAGAAGAAAAACTCTTGGAACTTTTGGAACCCTCTTGTCACTTGTTAAACATCTGTTTACCTGAATTCTGTTGATACTGTTTATTCTGTTTTTGTCAAAACTGGATAAGGAGAAAAAAAAACCCTGGGCAATTTAGAAAGGGGGATCTTAGATTCTGTGTGCATCAGCTTGCCCCTTTCATCACATTTCTGATCAACTCTGCAGCAGACGGGTCAAACACTAAATCTCTATCCAAGGGAGAATTTAAAATCTCATTTTTTACACTATCTGGGAGGTTCTGAGAATGCAGCCAAGCAAACCTCCTTAAATCAGCACCAGTGGCCATAGCTCTGGAAGGACTATCAACAGAGTCATATACATACTTTGCAAACAATGAGTAATAATCAGTACAAAAGAAGAAACTAATTTATTTAAAGCAGATTTTTTTCTTCACAAGTTGAAAATTGTAGATAAACCGTTCCTCATACTTTCACAGTATGTCAGAACAAACTTTAACATGCAAACATGACAGTTTAAAATTCTGAAAATCAAAATGGCAGAAGTATACACATTTTTCCATATCTATCAAAAATGTTCCTCTTTTAGAAAGAGTAAAATTAGAATTAACTAAGTGCTTAACAGCAGTGGAGTCAACTAAGGCTATAGCTTCTGGGTCATGTTTTGGAATAGTGTATAAAAATTAAAAAAACTGAGGAACATTATACAACCTATCTGCCTTTTTATGGCCAGCTGGTTGACTATCAGGAAAATTACAGGCAGTGAGACACACATCCTCTAAATCAGACAGGACAGGAAGAATGGGTATAGGTTCTGGAAATTATTCTGTAACAACTCATAGTATTTTCTGAGGAACTTTCCCACTGACACACTAGAACATTTTAGCAATAGTCTCAGAAAAACAAAAAAAATTACAAGAAGAATCAGAAACTGACTTCTCTCATCTGAGTCTGAATCAAAAATCTGACAAAAAAATTTGTCCCTGCATCATCCTCTTCAGATTGAGAATCTTCAATCTCTTCAGGAATAGATGCATCCCTCTTTATTTTATCAGAAACTACTCTACAAGAAGGATTAATAGCTTGAATTAAACCCCGAGTCATTCCCAGTACAATACTCCTATCTGAAGAAATTTGAGGAGGACTAGATATGTGTTTGATTTCTGTTTCTTTTTTACAGGAATGATGGTGCTAACCATTTTACCAATGACAGCCAGTGCTTTCCCAAGGATGGACACAGCAGTCTGACACAAAAGGGAACTCTTCTAACTATTCTAACTTCCGCCCAATAGCTCTGCTATCTCCCCTTGCAAAAATAATGGAAAAGTGCATCCATAAGCAACTACTCTCACACCTTCTCCACTATAACTTACTTGCCAACTGTCAACATGGTTTCAGACCTTTCCACAGTACCACCACTGCCCTACTATCCTTCTCAGACACCATCAACAAAAAACGTAACAAAAATATTCTTTCCTCTGCAGTCTTCATTGATTTATCTAAAGCCTTTGACGTGGTTAATCACCAACTTCTCCTGCACATACTGAAATCCCTTTCACTTGATCCCCTAACCATGAACTGGTTTAAATCTTATCTTGAAAACCGTCAGCAGGCTGTACTGTGGCATAATACACTGACTCTTACCCAAAAAGCTTTCAATACTGTAGAACAATGGATTTTAAAGCGCTGCCTCCTTCTTAACCCCAAAAAACTAAACTCTTACTTTTCACACCAACCCGAAAATCCACCCCCATACATCTCACACTTATATCAAATGGCAGCACCATCATTTCTCCCAACCTAACCACTAAACTCTTAGGAATAACAATTGACAACAACCTCAACTTTGATACCCATATAAACAACACAATAAAATCAGTGAACAAAAAACTGGGATCCCTTTACAGAATTAAGCCCTTTCTTACTCCAGTAGCTAGGACTGTTACAGCCAGAACTCACTTAATCTCAACTTTATTCTATGCCTCCCCCATATATACTAACCTTTCTAAAAACAACCTCAACAAACTGGCCACATCCTATAATAATATTGCTAGATTTGTCACAGGCTCCCCTTTCAGAACTCATCACTGTCTGAATTTAAAACAACTAGACTGGATAGAATTTCACAATCAGCTTAAATTTCTACAGCTCCCCATAGTCCACAAGGCCCTGTATAAACCCACCAACACCCCTATGCTCTCTACTATCATTACACCTTATAATAATAATAAAAAGAACCTACGCTCCTCAGATAAACTACTGATCAGTACTTCAAGATCCATTCACTCAGCAGGTGACTCCCTATACTCTAACTCCGTAGAAAAGCTATGGAATTTACTACCCACTGAACTCACATCACAAATTTCTCTTTCACTCTTTAAAAAGAATCTAAAGCTATTCCTAAAGACACACTGGCTATGCTCCTGTACTAACCCTGACTAACCTCTCTCCTTCTTAACTAACAACTACTCCTTACTCTATAATTTTTACCTAAACAATCATAATACCATGTCATCATAAATAATATGTACGATTACATGGATATTGTATCTTATGTACAATACCCTTGATTCTTACTGATAACGATTACATGGATATTGTATCTTATGTACAATACCCTTGATTCTTACTGATAACGATTACATGGATATTTTATCTTATGTACAATACCCTTGATTCTTACTGATAACGATTACATGGATATTGTATCTTATGTACAATACCCTTGATTCTTACTGATAACGATTACATGGATATCGTATCTTATGTACAATACCCTTGATTCTTACTGATAACGATTACATGGATATTGTATCTTATGTACAATACCCTTGATTCTTACTGATAACGATTACATGGATATTGTATCTTATGTACAATACCCTTGATTCTTACTGATACTTCTATCCTTGCTAAGACTAATGTATTTTGTAAAGATATATGAAAAAAAAACACATTTTTTTTGTAACAACTGCTTTTTATGTAACAACTCCTTTTCTTTACTATTTGTACATTTTATCAGCCAATATTTTTTATCTGTTATTACTCTTAAAGTATGTATGTATTATTTTTATTTTTATTTTTTGGAGCTTTTCTCCCCGGGCCTCTACTGAAAATGGACATGTATCCAGCTAGACTAGCCTGGTCCACAAATGTAAAATAAAAAATAAAAAAAATAAAAGGGAACTCTTCCCTGTTCTCTGTCCTAGGACCAAAAAGAATGGCTTTCCCTTGCCCACTGCCAGGACATGGCTAACTCCCCGGTCCATAGTGGCTGTAAGTGCCACACCAGAAGGATCCAGGGTAAAAGTTGAAGGGTCTGAGGTACAACTAATGGCAACAGCAGAGTCACCCACCCGTAGCTGAGGCAAATTGCTAGCCTTCTGTGGTGGCAAAGGCTATTTGCTTAACATTTTCTTTCTGTGGCTAGAAGAAGGACTGACCATGTGATCAACAATCTCATCCATGGCCAATCGAAAAATGCTGCCTCTTTCCCAGGGAAGGCAAGAAGCAAATACTGGTAAAACTACCTGTCCACAAAAGTTATTTTTGATAGAAAAACTCAGTAAAAAGCACTTTCAAACAATATGGCAGCCCCACAATGGAAAAAAAATAAATACAAACTCTCCAAGAAAATATGTAATTAGTAACTGAAAGTTAAAACGAGTTCTCTATTTAAAAGTATGTTACAGTCTTGAAATAGTCTGATAAAACACAATACTCCTAGTTTTGTTTAAAAATAGCTTTCCTGAAGAGAAAAGTAATAAAACATCAGTTAATATAAGAAAATGAAAGTTTTTTTTTTTCCCAAAGGTAACTTATCTGCCCAGCATAGAAAACACAACTGACCAATGATCCTCAAAAGCCTTAGAAGAGCATATTATTTGGAGGCAGCTCTGAAGGGCTTCACACCCATACATGTCTTTTAGCCAGCTCAGCTCAAGCTGCTTGACTGTTTGGGTGTGTGGAAAGTGCCCTGAAGTTTTGGAAGATGACCAGTTATTATAACCTTGACAGGATATAACCCATATAACTAAGGCTGCATCTTTCCCAGGGAAGACAAGAAAACCAGTAAAACTATCAGTTCACAAATGTTACTTTTTGATAGAAAAAAAAACAGGAAAAAGTATTTTCAAACAGAAGTGATCAAAATAAAGAACACTTGACATTACTGACTGCAGCTGTTACAGATACAAGCTTCATACGAGTCATTCAGAATCCACCAAGAAAAATATATTATAACAGTGAAAAACTGAGGTCACACATGCATATGCATAATGCTGGAGTGAAAAAAGTACAAGTTATAATGATTCATTTCACTTAATAAGAATGGCCTATGAGTCAGTGTAACACACAGCAGTTTTATTTTTGTACTTGTTTTGTCAGATCGGAATACTACTCACTAAAATAACTCATGGTTTCATTTTGCAACAAAGCATGTAAATTGGATAGCAAAAGTATTTATTTTAAGCATGGTACTGGAGATTTTCAAATCAGCCAAAAAGTTATTTAGATCATGCAGAACATGGAGATGTAATTTAAGGCAACTCAGATCAGTTATATGGAAGGAATATGAAACAAATACAAGTAATCTGACACATGCTAGCCAGAAAAACACCAGTCAGTACACTTCAAAATGTAAGTGGGTGTACCTCAGCTAGGAGCAATAACAAACATTTGATACATTTTAGAACAAAGCAGTACATCACAAAGCAGCTACTTAGAAGGTCCTTTTCAAAGGGAGGAATATAATGTGATAGCATTGATAGCATATGGTAAAATATGAGCGTCACTGGAGCATTCGTATTAAAGGCAGAAAGGCTTAATCAACTGTGTTGATAAGTGTTGAGAGGGTAGAAAGAAAAAGAAAGAAAGAAGGGAAGAAAGTCTGTAATACGGGAATGAGAGGAACATTGTTTAATAATGAGCTGAAAAAATTAGATTCCCCAAATGTTGGTAATTAACTGAGTTTTGGGGATGTGCCCACTGAAATGCAGAGGATTATTATTGTGATGCCCAGAATACAAATACTTTAAATGAGAATAGGAGGATAAATGCTAATTCACAACTGGCAGTATCTCAGCATATCACCCCTACTGTGCGGTATAGCAACTTCAGCATTAGTGAAGGAGTGGGAACCACTGTTCCCCACATCAGTAGGTACAGGAGGGCAAAGTCCACCTGCAAAAACACCATAAAGTTTAACAGAAAGGTTTGAAATTCATTGTTTTAGTGAGGATTACAATTTCATTTTTTAAGTGTCCAGCTTCACACATTATGACCACAAGCCTTCTTAAAGAACCTCCAGAAACAGGGGCAAATATATGCAAAGCTGTGCTTCAACAAAGATTGTTTGGAATGGAAATGAAGTGGAACTATGAGACTTAAGGTCATATTTGAAGTGTACAAGTCACATTTCAAGAAGCGCTACTAATAGCACTGGAATGAAGCTGCTATGTATTTCTTTAACAGTGGCTTAGAGACATGCATGATGTGAGATATCTAATCCCTGTCAGAATGAAGAAACCCATTAATGCAAGTCCAGACTCTTTGAAAACAATTCTGCACATAAAACTATAACAACAAATTGCAAAACCTGCTGTCAAACATTTTAAGCATTTGTCCTCGTTCCCTTCAATAAACACATCACACCGAATGACATTTGATGACCTTTATTAAACTTCCATAACATAGCTTTCATAATCAACATTTATTAACTACAACTGAACACAGAATAATTGCTTTTAATCACAGCATAATATCCATGTAATATTAATCAGGACAGCGTGACCTATCCTGCCCTCGCAAGCAGCATCCATTACTCTGCTCACTTGCCTTACTTATGAAGCAGCGTCCAAGACTCACTTCATATCCCATTTATTGAATTACCCATCCAACCTTTACTTATGAAGCAGCATCCAAGACTCACTTCATACAGCATGTATTGAATTACCTTCCACCAATTATGCAGCATCCTTACCTCCACTTATTTATTTAACAAGCAGCCTCCAGCTGCTCACTTTGCTTTTCCAAACCCTTGAAATAACCATCCAAACTCCAGAGGGGGAACAGAAGAGGACAAGCCTGTCCCTCTTCTCTGCCAACCAGCCTGACCAGGCTGTTTCCTCTCTTCCCTACCAAACTTCCTACCTAGCTGCTCATTAAAAGGCATTAAGCCAAACATCATTTGGTGTACAGTATCTTCTTTAAGTTAACTGGATCCATGTTATCACTTCCCAGAGTCCTGGCACCTAAATAGCCAAAATAGCCAATTGCCAAACAGCTGAAATTAAACCCTGATCCCTCTACAATGCTAAAGTAACAAACCATAACCTCATAACTTAACATAACCCCTGCATATTGAGTAAACTGTCTTTACCTAACCCCAATCATAGCTTCACAATGATTCCCATGTCATTACCTGCCAATTGCACCACTAACACTAAATCCACTCCAGGGACAACCTCACAAGCACAATGTACCACCAAACTCTAAAAAGCCCAATATCACCTGAAATAAAACAGTCAATAACTAGCCAGCATGCCTAACCACAGCCCTTTTTTCCCACAATAGATGTCTTAAATGACCAAAATGAGATTTCCTTTTATAATGGAACACTTACCCAGTAATCCTGCCATCAGACCCACTATCCATTATAAGGCAAGAAACCATCTGGCAAGCAGCACCCCCCTGTTAATGACACCATTACATCCCTTAAGGAATAACCACATACCCTGTAGGCCAATGATCCTCCATATGCCAATGTCAACCCTTGTAACCTGCTTAACTTGACAATAGGCTAGGTCTGCCAGTCTTCATATTAACAAACCTATCCTTCTAGCATCGGAACCACAGTCCAAAAGTTAGTAAATTAACATAACCCTATCCCCCATGAAAATGTAAAAATTACAGCTAAATCCACCCTGACCAACTGGAGAGTCCAGCCCTGTGTACAAGCCTGAACCAAATAACTCAACAACCTGTCCTGCCAGTCTCCTACCCCCTGGTGGCTGCAACACAATTTGAACAAGCTAACACCCCTACCATATACTTGACTTATAAAAACTGCCCCAGGGTCCTGCAACACGCGTCTAGTCCTACAAACCCATCCTGACAACCAGAAAACCATACCACTGTCATATCAACCAAGTAAAATAGCCGTATTCCCTCCGACTTCCCCAACTAAAACTATGATCCCTGCTAAATGTAAACCCACACCAAAGTTCCATATCCCATGGAGTTCCCCTTTAAAGCTTTCTTTTCAATGTGCCTTCTTACATTTAATAATGATTCAACCCTAAACATCTGCTAGGAGACCCCAAAACCAAGCCTTACTTTACTAACAGTAGTTCGCCTGTGCCTCCTTATTTACCACTCCAGCCAAACAGCATGCATCACCTTCAGGTCACCGATTGATGTGACTCTATGCACCTTTTCACAATCTCACTGCCCACCATTCTAGCTATGGGCACACTGTCCAATATAACCCATCCCTCATTGATCTGTAAAAAAAAAAAAAAAAAAACTGTTAATGCACTGCCATAAGCCAAAATACCTTAATCTTAAGTGCTATCAATGGGACCCACAGCCATATTCTATCAACTCGTTCCAAAGTATGAATTAGGGCAACCCTTCTCTCCTCTTTTTATATATATATATATATATATATATATATATATATATATATATATATATATGTGTGTGTGTGTGTGTGTGTGTGTGTGTGTAAAACTATAGCCTGCTTAACCTTCCCAATTGAAGCTGTCAATAAGCCATAAGCCATTAGTATGTGTGCAATGTTCTACTCATCTGCCACCTTACCTTGCAAGTAATGCCACAATTGAAGGGCTTTAGTGACACACCTACCTCCCAACCTATTAGCCCAGGTAATGTGGGCAAAGCCCATACTTCTCCACACCTTAGAGCAATAAGTGTTCACAGGCCCTAATTAACAAATGGGCCGAGGCATCCTCTGGATGGTATATAGTAGGAAACTCAAAAGTGTCATTATTTTCTAGTGTCAATCTTTAAAGCTTTGTCACTAATAGCCAAAGCCAGACGTCTATGAAAACAAACCCCAGTTATGAAGCAACATCAGCTGCACATTCTATGACAATCTATACAGTTGAAAGGCATGCCTCTGCCTCAATACATGGACCACTTTGAAGCCCCCCCACTTGTTTACTCACCTTTTCCTTGCAGTTGCTCTCTGCAATAATGACGTTTCTTAGGGGTATGAGAGCCAAAACACAAATGGCAAAAAGCCCTTCCTGAATGCAACTCTCCCTAAGTTCACCATGTTATGCAAATGGCACAAACATCAAGCAGAAACCCCAGAGATGCTGCAACCATGACACAGTCAAATGGTATGTACATAACCTCAATTGTTACCCTACTGATGCCTCAGATGCATCAACTGCATTACCCATGCACAGCCAATAAAATTCTCCCTAGTCCATCAATCCTTGCATCAGCATATTCTTTAATGCAATAACAATATCTGAGCAAAGCCAGAAGAATAGGAGAGGGATTGACAAGAACCCAAGTAGAGCCAGCATGCAAATATTGCTCCCCAAACCTAGCAACCCATTAATAACAGAAGTGCACTGTGACCTCAACCTGGACTCTGACATCAATAGGACTTGTTAGCAGGATAGCTTTTTGTCCCAGAGACTCGCTCGTCTGTGGAATGGCTTCCCTTTCCATCTCAAAGTACCCCATTATCTCTTTCAAGCACAACCTGGTTAATCGGATGGGAACCAGAAAATACACCCCTGGGATTCCAAATGTGTCCCTGCTGGACTGGCTTGCCTTATGCCTAAACAGAGAACATCTGAGGCTGTAGAAGTGACAGCAGATGGCATAAAACTACCCACAACTATGAATCTCCTTCCTGCACCATCCACTTTCTATAGCCATGTCATCCCCTGATTATAGCCACCACAATGGCCATTCAGAAGCAAAATCTTGTGTGACGAAGAGTGCAGAAACCACAATGACTGACTTAAAGAACCCGTGACACCCCATCTGCTCAGCCAGGAGCATTCCATTTCAACACAACAAAAGCACGATATCCATTCCAATGCAAGAACAGCGAATCAGCAAAACATATTACTGCCATCCTGCAATCATAAAAGACCCTCTTGCCTGCTGCGTGTCTTCGCCGACTACCAAACATACCCCAGAAACACCAAAATGACCACCGCCAGCCACCAAAATGAACAGCTTTACTTTCTCAAAGACTTTGAGTTTCTAAATGCCATGACATGAAGGACCCCATTCTTAAGTCAAAGTATGACTAAAATTTATGAATCTAGTATTGTTTCAGTCTTTGATGTTAGCCAAAAGCACCCGCAATGTGCCCCATAATGACTTCTTCTATAATCTGTATGAAGTTACATGCATCAATAATATAGCCAAATATGACTGCAATTCTATGAGACCAATTGGTCCTACTAGCCTTGGAACTGTCTAGGTATCCTTTTTCCACAGATCTCTCTGCTTCAGACTGAGGTGTAAAAGGCATTTCTTACATTTAGAACTAGGCAACTCAGCACCGTTTCCTTTACAGCCTAATCCTACCTGCTTCTCCTGAGATTTATACTTTTGCCGTTGAAGAAACTAGCCATTAACATTAATTTGCTGTGCTGTAAATTTATACCCACAACCATAATATAACCCCCACAAGCAATAAACCTATAGCCTCAGTGCTCGTTTCATTTTTTTTTTTTTTTTTTCATTACTGGTTCCATAACTCCCCATAGCCGCAGAGCAAATGGAGCTGTCCCGAAGCAAAGAAGGGGCTGTTACAAAATAAAACCCAGGCCAGAGGACCTCTCCCCCCCCCCTTTTTCTCTTTTTTTCTTTTATTTTTTATGTGCAGTTATAACTAATCCCAGCGCCTGCAGGTGCTAAGATTCCAAGTAACAGGATGGCCTATAAGCCCATGAAACAGTTATGGCACCTTACCTCCACACAACTGAGAACCCATGTGAAAGCTACTGCCATAGAGCAACCCAACCCCCCACTAATGAGCTAACTGAGGGAAAAGAAAACCTCACAAAACCTCACAACCCCACGCTGTAAACCACAAAAGCATCATTAACTGTCTGTCATTATTGTCCTCCTGTTGTCATTGAGGAAGTGCCATTAGTTGCCAGAAAACCTTTATATAACTGGACCACAATATGAGGCATCTCTATATAGGCTTTTATGACTTCCCACGCATGAGCAGCATCTGCCCATTACTTGGCTCACACCCGAGCCTGCGAAAAGGTAGTCACTTCACCTTAAAAGCAAGCTTAATAGCAAGGTACCACCATCCTACTCCACCAACACCCACAGTCATTTCACAATGCAGGGACTTTATTACTATATGTGTCAAAGCCTTCTCCCTATATAAATCTTAGTAACAAGAGTTTTCTGATGAGTATGAAGTCCACAACTCTAATGTCCGTCATTAGTTAGTAACCAGTCTTAATGATTGCCAGTAATTTGCCAGAAAACTATGCTTATGAAACGGACCAAATTAGGAAGGAAAATCTGTACCCGCCATGAAAATCTGTACAGATGATAGGCCTGTGTAAACCTAGCCTCCAGCGATCTATACCACCCTGCCTGAAAAACACAGAGTCACTCTAGATCTACAGAGCAGAGAGGCATGCTAAATAAACTGCCTCTGTTTTTATTATTTTTTTTTTATTGGACCAGTGATGAAAAAAACACAAGCTCCTGCAACCACGCTGCAGCAACTCCCACTGCAGGAGTAAACTGGTGTACATCGGATCCTTTTAGCTCACTTAACTGCCGTTGTCAAAAAAAAAAGGGGGTTACCAGCTGTCAACCTAAATAAACACAATCTGCCATGCTGCACGAATTAAGCAGAACCTCCAGTACTCCACAGGCACTGCATTGCCCAAGAACCCGATTAATTTATGATGCCACAAAGTAAACAGTGCATCCCGTAGGTACTCAATGTAACTGCGAGGAAAACCTGGACTTCTGTGAGCAATTTCGCATCCCGCCTACTGGCTAACATTACTCCGCACATGCATGTAACCACTCATCGCAGAACCACCTTTAACTGAGTCTGCTGCTCGGCTGACTAAAACCAAAACTAAGCCACCAAGCTTAAGTATGAGTAAATCTTTACCTCTAACCCCCGACTTGGGCATCAACTCGGTAGAGATCAAAAGATACAGCCTGCCCCTCTCACAGTGTTCATAGCCAGTGCTCTGCTGCCTGCAAGAAAACTGACAAAGTCATGTGTGTAAACTGGGATAACCTAAGGGGTATTTTAACTATTGCCTCACTAATGGGTTTCCACTTACAGGAGTCCACTGAAGGGTATGAAATGTAAACTCAAGATCTGCCCTGATTTCTAATTGCAGTCTTTGATTATTTTCACTACTATACCAGAAAGCCACAAATTAATGGAAAGAGCAGGGGGGAAAAATATATATATATCCATACACAAAATTGTCTCCAAGCACCTACAGCCACCAACAACATTAAAGCACACACATTTAACCACCCAACTACCAATAGTATCCCCACAATCAATTATTATACCCCACCTACTCTGACCACCATTATAAGAAATAATAACCCAGCAACCATGCTATCCACATCCTCCTTACCTGAGTTTGACCACTTCCCAACATTACCCCTTTCATCAAATCCAAGGCCTACCTGCTCCACAGCACCTACTGATCGTCACGGACGTAATACTTGCCACAGCAAGTTCATGCCACAATGCGATTACTTACCCAGCTACTTTTGTCTAAACCCCTTAAGTCTCTCCCCACCCTTACCTCATTTTCTCCCACACATTCCTCCTTCCATTTAACCCTTTCCATTCCAACCCTCTAATTCCCATTAATATATTTATCCAACCCCCCCTTCTGAAGTTGTCCCTGGACAAACTGGTTTGCCACCAGACCTCATTTGTGCAGGGAGGTCTTTACTTTCGGAACTCCCAGAGCTTGCTACTTATATAAACTAATTGTGAGACTCCTATACTGCTGAGAAAGGAGATATTCATAAGTATCTTAAATTTGTGCTTAGCATACATTCCCTTGCTCGGTCTTAGTATATATTCTGTTGTACAAACTTGTAGTTCCATGGCTCCAAGACTCATTATTATAGTCCTTACACTTTCAACAGGCACTCAGGATGTCAACTTGAAGCTGGCTGAAGACAGAATAAGGAAAATGGCTGTGAATCACTTTCCCTATTCCCATCATCACATTGCAAACAGAAATGCAAAGTAAGTTGAAAAGAACAAGACTAATATGTAGTTAAATCACGTGTGTGAATGGAAGTGTGTGTGTGTATCTGTGTCTGTGTGTGTGTGTGTGTGTGTGTGTGTGTGTGTGTGTGTGTGTGTGTGTGTGTGTGTGTGTGTGTGTGTGTGGTGTGTGTGTGTGTGTGTGTGTGTGTGTGTGTGTGTGTGTGTGTGTGTGTGTATGTGTGTGTGTGTGTGTGTGTGTGTGTGTGTGTGTGTGTGTGTGTGTGTGTGTGTGTGTGTGTGTGTGTGTGTGTGTACATGTGCGAGTGTGCGCATGAGCATGTTTGGGAGTGCATCTGTATGTGTGTATGCCTGAGCATCTATCCATGTGTGTGAGTGTGTGGGTGTGTGTGTGTGTGTGTGTGTGTGTGTGTGTGTGTGTGTGTGTCTGTGTGTCTGTGTGTGTGTGTGTGTGTGTGTGTGTGTGTGTGTGTGTGTGTGTGTGTGTGTGTGTGTGCGCGCGTGTGCACGCACGCCATGGATCAACGATTTCCAACTATAAGATGTTATTGTTGCAAGTACTAATATGTTTAGTTGTTTACATGCAGTTCCACTGGAGTTTGAGTCCACACACAATGAAAACAAATAAAGCACAACACCGTGCCCTCTTATCAAACCACACATTACAAAACCATGTGTGAAAGTCCACTGACTTGCTCAATGCCTTTGGCATCCCTTGTTCCTCACATCATCCTTAACACTGTCTTTAAGGTACATGCTGTAAGACTGTTTTTCATATAATACTAGCTGAAATTGGAGGATGGCTACAATCAGCAATCAAAAGAAGATAAATGATACAAGTCCCTTAGGATTCTGTGCCATGAAGCACACTGCTAGGGCTAGTAATCTTATCTGCAAGTCTTTAGTAACTAGTTATATGGGTTTCCCATAAAATCTCTTTAGCAGAACCCCCAACATATATTGGGAATTTATGGGAGTTTTCTAAACTATGAGGATGGTATGATATCTATGCCCACCCTGCCCCACAAAAACAAAAACTGCTTTCCTGAAAATCCTTTACTTTGCCAAAACTGTGCTCATGCACTGCAGCAGCACACTGTTCACCTGTTTGTGCAGCAGCACACTGTTCACCTGTTTGTGCAGCAGCACACTGTTCACCTGTTTGTGCAGCAGCACACTGTTCACCTGTTTGTGCAGCAGCACACTGTTCACCTGTTTGTGCAGCAGCACACTGTTCACCTGTTTGTGCAGCAGCACACTGTTCACCTGTTTTCTATAATAGTGTCTACATTACTGTGGATGCACTTTTGTAGCATAGCTCACTATGCATCTTTGTTTGGCAACTTTAGCATGCAGCTAACTTGCCTAGCTTCAGTGAGCTGTGTGTTGTGGCCAAAGCACATATCAGAACATTATAAACTAATCACTGTATATATATATATATATATATATATATATATATATATTTCCCATCAGAGGACAAAATCATAAAAAAACAGTGGCAAGTGCTGATCCAAAACCATTATTAACATTATATACTTTGCCAGCAAATCCATTATGACTTTCTGTAATATATATTGTTTTCCAAGGACTGCACTTTATTAGTATGGTGTTACATACAGAGTTAGTCAGAATCAGCACTGAAATTAGCATCACCCCCTTTTTTTCTTTAACATACAAAAACCTGAAACTCTAATCTTAGTTTTTCAGTGAAATAAAACAGACATATTGTTTCAAATGTGGCTACTGGCTGAGGGTGCAGGCTTTCTTCCTTCCTTCCTTTCTTTCCATTTGTTAACCAGTTAAGTGAAGTGGTCTACTGATCTTTTTCAGTTATGAACTCATAGGAGCTGTCACAGAACGTTTACATAAATGCAGTATATAATTTGACAGAGCAGAAACTTTTACACAACAAAGCAAAGAAAGCATTATGAACAAAAGTTCACATAGTGAGTTAAGGCTACTTATCCATTAGCCATTCTCACAAAAGTAAGTGCACTTAGCCTTCATTTGAAGAGGGTCTTTTATGGAATAGGTTTGTACTAGGCTAACCACCCGTGGACAGTTTTAAGCCTAGCCAATTACATTGTGTGAGAATCAAATGCTGCTCCTTGTGTCTGTAAGGTAAATACCTTAGCCATTATACCAACCTCCCACCTTAAAATGTGCACTATTACTATGGGATATAGGCTCATAGTTAACTGTGCTAAAGGATCACTTGTAAGTCTATCCAGTAACCCAAGGTCAAAATCAAACCTTGTACCTTGTGTTAATAAGGTAGAGACCTTAAGCATTATGCCAAACTCAAGTTTGGATTTTTAATGATTTGTAACTCCTACTAACAAGTGGTTTCAAGTTGCAAGAACTAATCTTGCAAAAGCTTATTCACCAATAGCATTTTTAAATGTGGTTCTGGTTAGAATTAGGTTATTTTCCTCACTGTTTCTTACAGATTAATTTTGTTCTATGAGGGGATGCATTTTCCTTAATGGTGGGCTAGTAACAACAAAACTATAGATGCTACTGGAAGCCAGCTGAGTCTCTTTAGAACATCACAATGGTATTTTTGAGGATTGTAAGTAAAAGAATTTTGCATATCATGTTTTTAACTGTTTACAGTTTTTGAGTGTTATACTCTGAGTGAAGACATGGTAGGATGTCCATACTCTAGCTTGGGCAGAAGGACATTTCAGGCTATAGAAGCCTAGCAGCCGGGGATAAGAGGTGAGATATTGCCTAGCATAATTTGAGCTTTGAGAGTACTTTGGAAGTGATCTTGTCTGCATGAGCTGTAAAGCTAAGATAGGGATCCAATTTAACATCTATTTACTTCTGTTCAGTGACATTGGGAATAGTGATGGCTGCAATGTGGATAGTTTACTTAGTGTTGTTGTGTCTTTTGGCTTATCCCAGTTAGGGGTCACCACAGCGGAACTCCGGTCCACTAATGTTTGGTAGTGGATTTTTACGTTCCGAGTTACCAGCTCTGATGCACAACCTTCAACGAAGGCACGCCCATTCACATATGCCTCCACACAGAAGACGCTCTAGCTGAGAATCAAACGGAACAATGTCTTGCTGGGAGGCGACAACACTACCGCAGCACCATTTGCTTAGTGTACAGAATGAAATAAAAATGTGTCTTGTTTACTAGCTTATTTGTAGTAGTCTATTTGAACAGTTAGGTCTGTGAAACATTTTTGAAGGTTGCTTTGCAGACATTTAAATTTTTATGTGAGTTAAGAAGAAGGCTGCCATCTTTATATATTATTAAGTTCAAGCACATCAGAACTAAAATCATTCAAAAGGAGAGAGAACAGGAGACTGCCTGGTACCAAATCTTATGGAACAACTGCATTGAGGGTTCCTTTATCAAACGGAATGTCACTAGCATATATTAGAAAGTTTTTATCCATCAGGGAGTTTAAGAGCCATCCAATTATGCCATTATCAAAGTTAAGTTTAGATACTTTATTAGTAAGGAATACTTAACTGGTTTGAATACTATGCCATAGCAGTGAACACTCCTAATATTAGGCAGCCATCATTTATACTGCTGTATATAAAGTCTGTAGCAGTAAATAGGGCTGTTGGGTATTGCGGCACAGAAGGAATTTTGGAAGCCATGTTGCTGATCTCATAAAATACTATTTAGCAAATGTTTATACAGCAGTTGTTTTCAAAAGTCTCAGTGATGGAACATTGGTTGGAGATTGGTCTATAGTCATTTAGTTAGTGAAGAGGGACACTTTGGTAGCGGTGGAACAATTGAATGTTTAAATTCAGTTAGGACTAAGCTGAAAGTTACTGGTAGACTGAAAATATGAGTAAGAGGTTTAGAAATCATTTCAGAAACAAGATGAAGGAAAGTAGCATGAAGTTCATTAAATTTGGGTCCTGATGCATTTAGCTTTTGCAATAAGTCTTTGGATTCTTTAGTAGAGATAGCAGTGAAGTAAAATGTAGCACTGGGCTGATCACATGAGTAGTTTGGTATGGATTAGTAGCTGCAGAGAAATTATCATTTATTTGCCTTAAAGTTATATAAAGGAAATGCTTATATTCATTAGCATAGTTGCTATTCTTGATAGGTAGACTGCAACCTGGGGCTTTTGCTGACCTGCATTCTACGTTGTTTATCTCATTCCAAAAGAGTTTAAGTTGAGAGGCAAGTAATTCTTGCTTTTGTGTAAGATATACTGTTTTAGCATGAATAGTGGCTTTCCTGATTTGTTTTCTGTGCTGCATCATGCAGCTGGTTATTTAATCAGGCTTCCTGCCATGCTTTCAGTACTTTGATCCTCATCTTAATCTGATTTTTAATATCTTCAAATAGCTATGGACATGGGTGTGCTTTAAGTCTGTGATGGTTCAGTAGGAATAGGGTGCCTTGAATTTTTGTTAAGAGTTGAAATAAAGTAAGAGAGGGCCATGGTTGGGTCAGACTGGGCAAAGAGAAAGGAACAGTCAGTGTAGTCAGGGCTGTTACTGAGCTGTGACTGCTTATAATTATGAAAGGGTTATTATTTGTGGTGGGAATTTTGATGTTTTGAAAGACCAAGTGGAGGTAATAGGGCCGTTGTCACTTATGGAATTTAGCAGTATGCCTACATTTAAACAGTGATGGTTGATATCAGTGATCAGGAGATCTAATATCGAACTGCTCCTGTTTGTTTGTTTGTTTGTTTGTTTGTTTGTTTGTTTGTTTGTTTGTTTGTTTGTTTGTTTGTTTGGGCTATTAGGTGTCTTGACTATGATTTTATGCATCTATAGCATTATGTTTGAAGTCACCTAGGATTATGCAGTTTTTTGAGATTGCAGTTAGATATGGGTTACCCATGTTTGTTGCATTATAGTACTTGAGAAAGGGGGATGCATATTGCACCAACAGCTTGGTAATTATATCATCCAAGTGTAATATGCATTTGCACCAAGTTAGAGCTTCTATCAGTGGCATTGGCTTTGGCGCATTCTCTAATAACAATGGTAGAACTGTTTTTTATCATATGTGTTGCTCCTCTTGTCCATTGGGTGTTTGTCCATAGTCATTACTCATATTGTAGTTATTAAATTTGTGTGTTAAGGGTTAGAAGTCATCTTTGCTCCATGTCTCAGGGCAGCTATATGCAGATGTTCATTAATAAGCCATGTTTCTAATAATAATGAGGATGCACATATTAATGGAGGCAATTTTTAAATTAAGTGGTCCAAGGTTTGAATGGATGCCATCTGAGAGAGGGCAATCTTACTCTTTCAATACTATAATTTTGAGAGTAAGTTCCTAAGTTGCTTTGAGTGGTTATGTGGGCATTGTAGTACTAGTATAGTCTGTATTATGATTTGCTACATCGTTACATATGTTAGTAACTTGATATAATTCTTAAAGAGTGTAGAAATGATTGCATGTAGCTAGAAATATGGCGAAAGGGTGAGTTTTCATTGAATGCTCCAGACATGATGAAATAAGCAGTGTAGAGAGAATATTTCTGGGGTACAGACACAGAAAGGGTAAGAACAAAGTTTATGAATTTGATATGAGTTGAGTTGTAGTAGCAGGAGGTGATGATATGGAGTACTGGAATAACTGGTTGTTGTAGGGAAAGCAGAAGAAAAAGAAGAGGGTTGAGAGACAATGAATTTGCAGATCAAGGGAAAGATGTAAGTCAGAGAAGAATAAATGAGCGCACAGCAGGTTACTTATCAAGGTAGTAGTCATAAGATCATGAATAAAGACGAAAGGATTATCTCAAGTTGACTATTGACAAATCTGAGAAAAAACAATGAACTGATCCAAAACTAATCAGTGAACAGCAAAGAGAGTGGACTCTGAGAAAACTGGATCAATGTAGTTTCTACATATGTTAGGAAAACTACAGGTTATTTTAACTGGAGTGAAGCACGGCTGAGTGAAGCAAGGCTGTGCTATATGAGCTTTCACCTCTGTCCAGTGAAAAAAAAAAATCAGCATTACTGCAAGGAGTGCCTAAGCCAGTTACCCAAAACAGTCACTCATTTCAGTAAGTGTAGAAACACAAGCTGGTGTATTATCAATCCACTCTAAAAGCAGACTGAAACACCACTGATTCAGCTACATGTAACATCTCAGCTTTACAGAATTTAGAGTGAAACACAACTACTAAGTCAAGCCCTAAGGAGCCCAGTGCATCAAACATATTGAGTCTTACATTTAGACAAGGGAAACATGTTTTCTGAAAAAAGTTTCCCTTGATCTGTCTTTTTGGCTTCTTGTTAATACCTGTCAGGCTCAGTAAGAAAGGGGAGGACGAAGAGTGATTCTTTGCTCAGCACTTGTGACGTAGCCAAAAATTTCTAAACAAAAGGTGTGCAACTAGGATGATCATGAAGATAATTAAATTAAAGATATACTTCTCAAATATAGTTATGCAACCAAATTAGCTCAAAATTCTAACTATAAATTCAGCTCATAAATTTGAAATAATTAATCAGTTCAGCAATTTAAGTTAAATCAGTTATCGCCAGTAAAACTGATTATTATCAGCAAAATGCATAAAAGCTTGAAGACTGGAGGTTCCTTTGATCCAGACGCAAAAAAATCTCATAGTTCCAGAAAAGCATAATTAGAAGCCTTCTATGATTATCGTTTGGTTGAGATTCAATAAAGGGCACCGACACACTCAATAGTGCTATTGAAACATACATCTGAAAACACATTATGGATACTGGGCATTTATAACTTTATTAAGAAATACCAGATCATTTTAGTACAAACCCAGAATAGCTATAAATAACTGTAAGAGATGCTGAATTTGTGTGTGAAGAATGCTAACTAGAAATGTAGACAATGTTACAGAAATGTTAAAAACAACAAAGGGATCTTTCAGTCAAGCAGAGGGGACTTATAAGAACCATAAATGCATAGTGGGTAAGCATATGTGTGCAATTAACATCTTCAGAGATCCTTCTTCAGATGTAAAGTATAATTTTATAAATAAACTTACCATAACAGTAGATGCTTAAATGATCAATGCTGCAGTAGCCTCAGCTATATGGGTTATATCCTGCAAGGATACAACAGCCAGACAACTTCCAAAGCTTCATGACATCTTCTATGTGGATAAACCACTAGTCAGCTCAAGATGAGTTGATTAAAAAGACAAGTTTGGGTGCCAGCCCTTTCTTGCCAACAAAGACAGGGAGGTAGAGTTCTGAAAGGACAATGCTAGAAATTAGTAAAAAAATAAAAGTTCACACCCTGGTAAAAACAACACCTCATGATACAAGGGGTGATGGAGTGGAGAGAGCAGATACTATAGCAGTGCTCATTCAAGCATCTACTGTTATATAAGTTCTTCATATTGATCACTGCTACAGTAGCTTTAGCAATACTGGTAGATTACCATCACTTATACATTTTGGAAATGAAAAGAGTCCAGGAGCCCCTGGAGAGTGGCCCTAGTAAAACCTGACCTAAACCTAGATAATTGAGCTTATAGTGCTTTGTAAATGCATGCATAGAGGGCCAAGTTGCTGTTTCTAGAATACTTCTAGAATCCAACCCTTTTCTAAAAGCCATAGGTGAAGCGAAGGCCCAAACAGAGAGGGCATTGACCCTGCCTGTAATAGTTTTGTTATGGTGTGTATAACATAAGGTAAAAGCCTTAGACAACCATTTTTAAGTAGTCTGCTTTAACACAAGTTGTCCCTTCTTATCTTCCCAAGAAATGAACAATTGATCTGAAGAGTTGAAGGATTTAGTTCTGTCAATAAGACATCTGAGTTGTCTATGGACATCCAGGGTAGGAAATATCCTTTCTTTCTCATTTTTATGTTCAGGAAAGAAATAATGAAATGGACAGTCTGACTTAAAGTAAACTTGGATACCACTTTAGACACTAAAGAAAGATTAGTTCTTAAAGAAACCATGTCCCTGTGGAAATGAGATAGGGCTGACTCACCATAAGAGCTTGCAACTCAGATAATCTTCTTGCAGATGACAGAGCAAGCAGTAAAACTCTTTTTGATTATAAGAGTCTCAAGTCAATCAGGTTGCTTGGTTCAAATGTAGCAAGTCCTAGTATCTCTAACACAAAATTAAGATCCCAAGGAGGGACCACTAGTTTTATTGGAGGCCTCTTATGCAAAACCCCTTTCAAAAACATTTTAACATGAGAATGCATTGAAAGAGGAGGATCCATGGGAAGGAATGCTGAAATGGCAAAAAAAGGAACCTTAATGGAGGAGTAATAAAGGTCATAGGGCAGTACCCCACACAAATATTGTAAAACCAGAGAACAACTTGCCCTGAATGGATGCTGGTTATGTTGGTGGCACCAACTACAAGCCTTTTCCATTTGCTAATATATGATTTTCTAGTAGCAGGCTTTCTTGTCTTCATTAGTACCTGCTGCACATCTTAAGTAAACCTGTGTTTAAAGGGAAATATGACCTTAACATCCAGGCAGTCAACTGTATTTGATTGGGGTCAGGGTGTATCATACACCCAGACCTTGCGTGAGTAGATACAGTCTGTGACGAAGCTTGTTGTAATTGCCCCTGGCCATTTCCAAACAAAGGGAGAACCTCTGCTACCTGGCCAGAAGGGAGTTAACACAATGATATTGGGGGGATTCCTTTTGTATCTTCAGAAGTACCACGGATATTAGTAGAAAAGGGTGGAAGGGTATACAGGAACATTCCTGTACAGGGAAAGACATATGTCTTCTAGACCTTCATGTATGGAGTCCTGATGGAGAATCTTGTCAGCTGATTGTTCAGACAGGAGGCAAATAGGTTTACTTGAAGAACTCCCCACAGATGTAGCAAATCTTTGAAGACACCCTGATCTAATTTCCATACATGCGTGTCTGCCCTTGTCTGCTAAGCTTGTCTGTCACAAAGTTTTGATCTGGTGGAATGTATGATGCCTATAGAGTGAGACTGTGCTGTGAAGCTAAATCTCAATCTAACGTGGCTATTCTGCAAAGGGGGTACCACCTGGTTCCCTTTTGCTTGTTGTTGCAATATATGACTGTGATATTGTCTGAAAAAAAACTTTAAGAGATCCTGGGGACTAAAGATGATTCAGATGGCTGAGTGCCTTGATCAGCACAAGTATATCCCCCACACCCTGCACTTTCATCCCTCCTGAAACTGCTCCTCAAGCAAAGTCTGATGGGTCTGTGGTGACTGACTGCTTTGGAACAGGGAGGTACCTGGATTTAAGGATATTTGCTGTCTCGACCAAATGATTTCCCCTCTGACAAACCCCAGCACTGGGATTTCAAAGGACAACAGATGTTGGTTCTGGGACTAAAGAGACATCAGACAACATTGTATCCTTGTCATGTTGAGTCTTGCCAGGGGTATCATGAAAATCATAGATTTTATTTTATTTATTTATTTATTTATTTTATTTTATTTTTGTTAACCGGGAAGAACCGCTCCACATTGTTAAGCAAAAGAAAAATATTTTTATGCTGAGTAGTACAAGTTAAACAAGAGATAAATATTTTTATACAGAGCAGTACAACAAACATGTACATTATACAACAAAGCAATCAGATATTCACATTAAAAATGCAAGCAGACAAGACATTATTCAGCAGTCAGAGAAGTTACAAAACAGTAGGGATTAGGAGCTACTTACAGGCTTGGCTAATGGCTGTTAGGGTTTTAGTCCCATAGAGGATTACAGTGACTAATGTGGTATTGGTGAATGGATGGCTGTTAGGGTTTTAGCCCCATAGAGGATTACAGTGACTAACTTGGTATTGGTGAATGGATATGAGGAGGCTCGTCTAATGGCTGTTAGGATTTTAGTCCCATAGAAGATTACAGTGACTAACTTGGTATTGGTGAATGGATGTGAGGAGGAAAAGGTCGGAAAGCTTAAGTTTAAGTAATGCAAGGACACAGCCAGGTATTCATCAGATGTGATTTGATAAGTAATAACTAATACAAGGACACAGCCAAGTATTCATCAGATGTTATTTGATAAGTAATACAAGGACATAGCCAGGTATTCATCAGATGTGATTTGAGGGAGTTTTTGTAGTGTGAGGTGGTGGAGGCAGTGGTCAGCAAAGGTGGAAGGCAATCCCAGTTACTAGCAATGGTGTGGAAATATAGCAGTATTCCTGCAGTATTGTTTGCTCTAGTGATACAGAGAAGAGATTTGTCACTAGATCGGAGAGGGCAATTTGCTGTGTAGTGGGTAAGTAGTTGAGTTAGTGATGAGGTTTTATCAGGGTATTTAAGAATACTGTAGACAGTAACTAGCTGGTGGCAATTAATTAGTTGAGGTAGTTCTAGCCAATTTAGGTCCCTTAGAGCAACACAGTGATGTGTTCTGAAGGTGTTTTTTTTAGCAAACTTGGCGATCTTATTGTAACATGATTCTAGTTTGTCTAGATCTATTTTTCTGATGTGGGTGAAAATTGGTGCTGCATACATTAGTGTGGACAACGGGTGAGTCAGCTAGGGTGACTTGCTTGGTCTGAGAGAAAGTTTTTGAGTCTATATAGTGTGCCCATTTTTTTGTGAACATTTTTGATGGTTTGTGAGATGTGGACATTAAAGTGAAGATTATTGTCAATTTCAATGCCAAGCAATTTGGTATGGTCAGAAGGGGAAATGGTAATGCCATTTTTAGAGGTGATGGTGAAGGAGAATGAAGCAGTTTTTGATTTGTTAAAATTCTGAGGTATTCTCTCATAGTGAAGGATGTCTGAATGGGAAACCATAAAAATATATCTAAATGTAGATCTATTTTTCCTGTGGAGGAAAAGCTGTTTCAGTGGAGGTGTCTGGCTGACACCACACAGACACAATTCTGTATGAAGGAGTAAAAAAGAACTTTTAAAATGTTTTCTTGGAAACCCAGCTTTTGTAAGAGATCTCTCACCCAAGTGAGTGATTCCTGAAACTTTGAAAAAGACTGCAAAGATAAGCAAATTGTCTAAATATGGAAAAATGTGAGTATCCCATAGCCCACAGTGAATTATATCTGGAGCTAGATACATTGTGAACACTCTTGCTGTAGTGCATAGTCAAAAGGTTAAGGGAGAGAACTGATAATGTGATCCAGGCACATAACATCTTAAGAAACACCTGAAGTCTGGATGAATATGGATCTGATGATAAACATCTTTTAATCTAGAGTTACTAAGAAATTTAAAAAGGTAACAGGTTGTAAAGTGAGAGCATTTTTATCTTGGGCACTATTGCAAACAGGTTTAAGAAAGAAAGATCTAGAAATAGACTCCAAGCATTTTCTTTCTTTGGCACTAAAAACATGAACATTTTTTTTCAGCCTGGAAGGAGCAACTGGTTCTATCACTCTTCAACACAGCATGTGATGAAGGACAGGTGGAAATAAGAGAGTCTGCCCAGTGGATGAGGGGTTACCCCTGTAAAGGAAGACTTTCCTCCCACTACCCCTGAAATCATGATAAATGATCTTGACAACCTGTTTGTTAGAAGCTATCTTTCGACAAACAGAAAAGTGGAGATTCTTTCTTGGAGGAAAAAGGGACTGCCAGGGTGGGAGAGGTTTAGCAGGTCCCTTAAACAGTCTTTCTGACTTGTTGGACTGTCCTTGGCTTTGGAGGGGAGGATATTCTGGATTCTTTTTTGAACTCCATTGCCATTTCCTCTTAAACATCTGTTTACCTGTATTTTTTAGACTCTGTATTTATTTATTTTTGCCAAAATTGGATAAGAGGTTAGAGAATCTCTTGGAAAATTTGGAAATGGGGGGCTGAAAAATCAGAGATTCCCTGTAGCAACTTACCCCCCCCCTCCCTTTCCCCATGACACATTTTGATCAGATCTGTAGCAGAGGAGCCAACAACTAAATATGTATCCAAAGGAAATTTTTAAATCTCACTTTTAACATCATCTGGGAGGTACTGAGAATGCAGCCAGGCAAATCTCAACACAGTACCAGTGGCCAAAGCCCACAATGAAGTATCAACTGAATTATACACACACTGTGACAATGAATACTGAATTGTACAATATAAAAAGGTGAAATATTTAAAGCAAATGTTTTCCTCACAAGAAGAAACTGCAGACAAAACATTCCTCATAATTTCAAAATTAGTCAGAACAAAACTTGACATATGAGCCTGACAAGTCAAAATTCTGAAAATCAAAGTTAAAGAAGCATGCCTTTTTTCACAAACTTGCTAGTATCATTCACATCCTTATCAGAAAGAGTAGGTTTGGAATTATTATTATTTATGTATCCTCTGACCAGGTTAGTCCCACTAGGCTAGTAGCCTCTTTTCAGTGGTGACCCAGGGTGGTATTTATACTACTAGGAGAAATTTGGCCACGGCATTGGGGAACTTCCTCTACTCTTTGGCATATGGCAATGCATTTGGATGTTTCACTTCCTGTCTTCCAGAGGACAAAGAAGGTGCTGTGAATGTGTTGAGAGTGATTGTAGCTGCTGGTCAAACAGCAGGGATGCCAAAGTCAGCAAAGATGATTTGAGTGTTAAGCAGAGTGAGGAGAAGGGAGATAAGATGAATAAAAAATCAGGCAAACCTTTTCATAGGTTCATAGGTTCAAGGTGTTTACTAAGCTAATGACCACAAGGGCCTTTTTAAGCCTAGCCATGCATTTCAAATCTCTGACAAGTTTTGATACCCTTGACAAGTGTAAGCATGGGCCTGGGAGATAAACCATTGACAGGTTACTTGTGTCCATTAGAGACATAGGTGCCAAACCAGGGATGAATTTCCAGTTTCCCATCCAATTGTCCAAGTTGCACTTGAATTGGGTTAGGGAGGAACTCTGCTTCACATGGAAGGGGAGACTGTTAAATAGACATGGAAGTCTCTGGGATACATACCTATCTCTCCAGCAGGTCCTATTTATATCACAGGCAAGGTTTAAGTCTTCAGAATGAGTAATTCTGATGCTGTTTGTTTTGTGGATAGGCAGGAGGTCCATCAAAGTGGGGTCTGACAATGCCCTGTATGCCAGGCATAGATCTCCCCTCATAAGCCTGTAGGAGACAGAATACAGGGATAGGGCCTTGAGGTAGTCTGCATAGGACATTTTGCTTATGCCCTGTATTCTTTTAGTGAAGAATCTCTGTGGACATTCCAATTATTGGATATGGCTGGTTCAGTACATACCAAAGAAGGCATTGTACTCAATGATATTTCTGATGAATGCCGAATACAATGGAACAATGACTTCCTTGGACTTAGATGCCATACCTTTGTTTATAAGTTGAGCAACACAGAATGATTTGCTCACCAATTGTAGACACATGATGGTCAAAGGCTAGATTGCTATCTATGTGTGTCCCTAAGTCCCTGACTACTGGATCAACTCTAAGGGGTGTGTTGTCAACATGATAGTTACCAAAGGATAGATGACTTCCCAAATGATGCTATTATGCATTTCTTGAAATTTAGTTTTAGTCAATGGCTCTGACACCAGTTTCTTGTTTGTGTCAGGTCCTCCTGAAGAACATTTGTGCCAGTGTGAGATTCAATTACAGCTCCTAATTTGCAATCATCTGCAAATTTAGTCAGCCAGAAACCACTGATATTGTCCTTGACTTCTGAGAAGTAAATGCCAAAAAGGAACAGTCCAAGGACTCATCCCTGAGGGACTCCACTTGTGAATGGCCTCTTTGTAGAGGTGAACTCCCCGGTTGTAACTTTCTATGTCCTGTCTGTGAGCCAGTTGGCTATCCACTGGGTGACATGTGGATTTGTACCTAACCTTTTGAGTTTGTCAACAATGCCTGAGTGGGGTATTGTGTCAAATACCTTGGCCAGGTCAAGGTAGGCAGTGTAAACAATGTTGCCCTCATCCATTGCTTTGGTGACCTTCTCAAAGAAGTCCACCAGGTTGTGAAGGCATAATCTGCCCTTGACGAAACCAAGCTGGGTTGGGTCCAGTGTCTGGATGTTTACTATATCTTTATTGATCATCTCCATGATAATTCTTCAAAGGTAAGCAAAGTGACTGATGTATGTAATCTTGATTCAGAGGAATTATTTCAACAAATCCTTTTTGCAACAGAACAAACGGCACAATATTGTGGTGTCACAACCCTCCAGCTAGGGGTAGTGGGGTGCATACCTAAAGGAATTAATTGAGCAAAGTGAGCCAGAGAGAGAGAAAAGGCAGTATTGTGGGGTGAAATAATTAACAGATTACAAGAACAGAAAGTGCAAGAAATAAGAACAGAAAGGAAGAAATCATATGCATAAACTGTAACAGAAGGTGAAAGAAAAGATGAAAAGAAAATGGAAGTGAGAAGAAAACATAAAAAAGAATAGGTAGTAAGACAGAAAAAGAACTTGACAGGTATGAAATATAGGACAATGTCATATCGCCAATGGGTATTGAACCCAGAGAGGTAAAAGCATTTATTTGTATCAATAAAGACTCTTTTTGTGACAGTTTTTTTTCAAAGAAACACAGTATATGGAGAAATTTCAGAGCAATATGAAAAAAAAAAAAAAAAAAAAAAAAAAAGGAATGGTAATCCTTGGAAGTTATATGTCATACAGGCATTTAACAGAGAAAACAAAACAGAGAATGTACATACAATTTCATACAGAGACCGAAACAGACACTTGAAGACACTATTTAAAGAGTTTGTGCAGAGAAGTAATGGGCATTACAAAGATTTATAACAACAGAGGTTTATGGACTGGGGGATGGGAATGTGGAGTGATATTGCAAATGCAAAATGAAAAAAATAACACCTCTGCCTAAGGGTTGGGAGGGTGGCCTAATGATTAAGGTGTTTGCCTTATAAACACAAGGTGTAGGGTTTGAGTCTCACAAGGTATAATTGGCTAGGCTTAAAATGGCTAGCAAGGGCAGTTATTATTTATTTATCCTCTGACCAGGTTAGTCCCACTAGGCTAGTAGTCTCTTTTCAGTGGCGACCCAGGGTGGTATTTATACTTAGTACTAACCTATGAACCTATATCATTAATGTGGAGGGGAACAGGGATTTGTTGAGATACTGGGGACAACGAAATAAATGTTATTTGTGACAAAATGACCATTTAATTAATAATTGTGATAAAAGAAAAAAACTTTATTTGTGGTAAAGTTGGTCATGAAGCAAAATATGAACCAAAATGTATTAAATGTAAAAAATAGGACATTCATGGATGGATGGAATGTGATGTAAAATAAAAAATACACAGGAAAGGAAGGAAGATATAGTAAATGAGGCTGTTACAGAAGATAACACAGACAGGTTACAGAAAGAAAATGAGAAGGACGTAACACTGGAAATAAAGGAAGAAATAGAAAAAGAAGAAGAAATAAGCAATTCAGGTGAAGAGAGAGAAAAGAAGTGGGTACAAATTAAAAGTAACAGAAATTCTATTGGCAGGAGAATAAAAGAAAATGTAAATATAAAAATATAGGAATATATCTATGGAATAATAATAAGTGGACACACAAAAGGGTTATTTGCAAACAGAAATTAATTATTTTATACTATCAGACAGCTTAAAATATTAGATAAAAGAATAAAAATACAGGTTTTTCAGAAAGTGTAGCAATTGGAGTAGGAGTTCAAGAAAAGGAAGTATATGTAAAAGTAGGTAGAGGTATTAAAAGAATAAATGAAGCAAAATTAAATGATTATATAAGAAGAATAGTCTTGCATTTATAATCATAAATATATATAAATATGAGAAGTTTTAATAAAGATTGGACAAGTTTGATAGCTTTAAAAGAAAAATATAAAAAAGAGATTTTTAGAATGGCAAAAGACAAAAAGAAAACAAGATACTTGTAAATATAAATAAATCAGTAATCAGGTTTTTACAGCTATAATAAGCAACAAAGAAGGATTTAGAGAAAAGGAAAACATAAATATGAAATGAATCAAGAAAAGATCAAAGGGATGTTATTTAAACAAATATATTTTTACAAGGGAAAAAGGAGATAGTAATGCCCTACCTAAGTAAGATGGTAAAAGAGAATAATAGAATAGTAAGAACGTTAAAAGATGAATGAAATATAGTTAAGACACAAAAAGAAATAATGCAAGTAATAAGAAAGTATATTATGAAAACTTTTGTTAGAAATGAAAATACAAGAAAACATAAACAGAACTTAAAAAAGTTAGTTAAAGAAGATAATGAGGGAATGGAAAAGAAAATTATCATGACAGACATAACATTTTTTAAAAACAACAAACCTAGATGCTGCTGCAGAGATAGATGGAACTGAATAGTTGATGTACAAAGATATGAATGACTGGCAAACAATGTCTATTGGTGGTTTTTAATGAATGGTTAGAAAAAGGTATACAAGATGAAAAAAATAGTATGGGTGCATTGATGTTTGTATGGAAGAAGGGAGACAAAACAGATATAAAGAATAGGAGACCCATATAGTTAAACAATGTTGATTATAAGACATTTATGAAGATAATCTTCTTCTTCTCAGACTAACGTCAATTTACAGTGTCCAATCCACCTACAGAATGAAATTTTGGAAGAAAAGGTAAAGGAGGTCAAGAATTTGTAATGATTATAAAAGAAATAGTTGAAGATGTGACAAAAGGAAGAGCAGAAGCTAAAGTTTTAATGGGTCTATATTAGAACATCGAAGTTTCAAAACTTCAAATGTTCTAATATCGAACCCTATTCAGAGAAAGCTGAAAATATCAAAGTAATAGAAAACCAAATTTTTTCCTAGGGAAAGAATTCAGTTGTCCGTTTCTGTTGCTTCGGTATTTCCAGCGCTGTGGTGGAAAGTTATGGGTCGGGTTCAGGTAAGTGTGCGATTGTGTGCGGGTTAGGTTAGTTAGGGTTGGGGTGCAGGTTAGGTATGTGTGCGATTGTGTGGACATGAGGGGTAGGGCGGGTTAGGTGAGTTAGGGTTAGGGTGCAGGTGAGGTGAGTGTGCGATAATGACGGACCTTAGGGTTAGGGTTTGGGTTAAGGTAAGTGGATAGTCATTGGTGAGTGTATAACTTAGTGTAGGGTTAGGTGTAAGATTTTAGGTGTATATGTGTGGATTGCTGTTTGTTTGGTGTGCTTGTGTTGTGTGTATGTGTTTTGGAACAGCAAATTTTTTTCCCTAGGAAACAATTTGCTGTTCTGTGTGTTCGATGTTTTCAGCTTTCACTGAATAGAGTTTGATATTAGAACTTTCGAAGTTTTGAAACTTTGATGTCCTGATATAGACCCAGTTTTAATAGGAGACGTTAATAAAGCATTTGATAAAATACAACATGCAGTATTATGGGAGATCTTAGAAGAATATGATTTAAGTAAAAAAAATAATTAATTCAAATACACAAAAGGCAAATGCCTAAAAAACAAATAAGTCCACAAAGACAATACCAAGGCACGGCAAAGAAACAAGGGAACCATAGCAGCTAAAATCCAGAATTTTAATGGCAGAACTTTCAAAACCTCATAGTCTTTCATCCTTAAAATCAGGACTTCAGAAGTATACATACAAGTACAAAGCCATATTTAAATAACTCACCAAGTAAGTCACATGACCATTCCCATCAATTAAAGATTAAAGGCAAATATTAAATCACAAAACATCAAGGGTAAAAACATCTGTTTTAACAATAAAACCATTACAAATACAAATACATTTCCTTAGCATACAGAAATACTATGTATTAAATCCATATTCAACCTATATAAGCTTTTTAGTTTTAAAAGGCAAGCTATAGAACATTGTTCTTTCAGTCCTGGGTAAAAAAGTTCTCTCAACTCTAAACAACTTGTTCAAGCACTAAAAATTTAAAATAATGCTCAATGTTAGTTATGATGTGCTTCACTAATGTTTTAGTATTCTTTTTATTTATATCACATATGTGCTTATAAATGCATTGCTTTAACATCTGCTCAGTCTTGCCTATATAGTAAACCTTACATACCTGGTATAAAGCACATAAATCACATTTTTTGACTAACAGTTATAGTTATTACTTATTTTTATAAATCTATCATTGAACATACACTCTTTGCCAACCATAATGTGTTTACAAAACCCACAACAACCACATTTACCTACATTTAACCATACCCATTATTATACTAGAGGTATTAAACATACATACTTCCAATACATTTTTCAAATATCTCCCTCTCCTATAAACTATGACAGGACCACCCCAAATTCTGAATAACAACCAAATCATTTTTAAATACCACACAGTTTTTCCCTATATCCCATTTAATCAGGTGACTGCCACTACTAAAACTAGTGACAAAAGAACTTCTTCTTCTTCTTTCGGCTTTTCACAGTTAGGGGTTGCCTATCCGCTCATGATTGGCAGTGGAGTTTTACAGTTTCAAGTTGCCAGCCCAGCGCCCAACCTTCCACAGAAGGCACACACATGCACACACTCACACCTAGGGCCAATTTAGAGTGTCCAGTCCACCTACAGTATGTATTTGGGATGTGGGATGAAACTGGAGCACCCGGAGGAAACTCACGCAACCACAGGAAGGATATGCAGACTCCGCACAGAAGGCACCCCAGCCGAGGATCAAACTGAACTTCTTGCTGTGAGGTGGCAATGTTAACTGCTTGGCCACCCAAAATGCTAACTGCTTGGCCACCCAAAACTAGTGACAAAAGAACAGTTATAAAGATTTGTTCCCATAGCCATATTCGACTGTCATCTATTAAAGTCATCATGATCTTTCTGCAACATAGGTTTAAAATAGCCAGAATGTTCTTCTGAGATAACCTCTTTTTTCAGTTTTCTTACAAAAGTTTTAGGATAACCTCATTTTAAAAACATATCCTCCATAAGAAGACACTCTCTCATAAAATCAGATTCTCTAGTAACCATACAGGCAGCCTTGACAAATTGCCCTTTAAATATAGCTCTCTTTTGATGAGCTGGATGTGTGCTGGTAAAATGGAGTATAGCATTAGAATAAGTAGGCTTTCTGTAGATGTTTGCTACATATGTCCTATTGTTAAAATCTTTTTCCAATAGCACATCCTAGAAGGATGTGGTTGTGTTGTTACAATCAAACTTAAAAACAAGAACACCGATAAATTCCACCAAATTGTTACTAGGTTGTTTCCAAATGAGAAAGATGTCATCCATGTATCTTGTATAGAATATGATGGCATCTTTATAGGGGCCCATTAATAATAAACTGTTTTTTCTCAATATACCATCATCAGATTGGCAAATAATGACCCACAATTAGAACCCATAGCTACACCTGTTGATTGCAAATAATAATTCCCTTCAAAATAAACAAAATTATTTTTCAGGATAATTTCTAACATTTCTTCATAAGTGTTAATTTTGTTTTGAGAAATACTCTTATCTTTCAAAACTTCCAGAAACCAATGTGTACACAATTCATGTGGGATCACATTGTATAGGTTTTTTACATCTATAGTGACTAACAAATCATCTTCATGGAATTCGACTGTGTTAATCTTCTCCAAAAAATTCCATGAATCCTTACAGATCTGTTCCTCATTTAATAAAAGGCCGTTCAGGTTTGTTTCTAAATATTTCACACAAGCACTAGTAATAGAACCTCTACCATCAACAATTGGTCCCATAGGTGTTATCCAGAATGTTTGTATGTATTTTGGGGATTCCAAAAATCACAGGTGTAATGGGAGATAGCATACTGAGATAACTGAGCTCATCTATAGATATCCTACCTTCAATAAACATATTATTAATCTGTTATCTAATTTTTCTATAAGCCACATTTAATTCCTTAATGCTTAAAGAAACATAAGTGTCAGTTTCTAAAATGTAAAACTTTTTTTGTTGTACCGATAATGGCTCATTAACACAATCCCACCCCCTTATCAGGTTTCATAACCCTTACACCTTGCTCTCTTAGCTTTTTACCAAACTTCTCTCATCCTTAACATGTCCTATTTTCCCATTCTTTGCAATCAGTTTTACATAATCTTTCATATATCTGCAAGGGTGGATGAAGGGGTGGGTTACAAGTACTAGAAATGTTTAAAGGTTGCTCTATCAGCAACGTGCCACGAAAAAGTAAGCTAAAGTTGAATTTCCTAATATATTTTTTAATATCCATTAACAAATATGCTATGCTGGTTTTAGAAGCACATAAGTTAAACCCCTAGACAAAAGGTCAATGACCTCATCATCTATGTGAATGCTAGTGAAGTTATATACATTAAAATCACTACTAGCATTAGTCACAATATTACAATGTTCAGCACAAAAATTAGAGTCAGAATACCACTCATTAATGTCTATTAAATTGCTCAAAGGAGAGTTGTTCATTGTTGTCATCTGAGTACACTCTGTTGCTGGGGGTGTGTGTAGTTCTTGTTGAACCATGGTTCCTCACTGGGGATTGTGGCTGATATGGAGCCTGCCATTGGTTGTTTGCTCTTCTCTCCTTCAGTGTCTCTGATCTTCTTAATGGTGCAAAGCCAAACTGATTCCTGGATAAAGGGATATCAGGACCATTAGAATTTGAAACATTGCTAGCTGAAGGAGAAGGATTAAAACCCATCATATGCATATGTTGTTCAAAAGCACAATCCCGACCAGTCCATTGTCCCTGCATTGGACAGTTACCAAATTTCTTATGTCCCCTTACTAAAGAAGGGGGTGAGTCCAGGTAAGCATTACCAACTTTATAGTTATTAAAATCCCTGTTCCATTTTTTTATTTTTTATTTTTTTGTCTTTTAAACGGGCTATCTGGTTTTCAATACTTATTAAAATTCTACCATATTCGGATTTAAAATGAGCATACTCCTTATGGCCAATAATAAGATTTTCTAAAGACGCAGTCTCAGTTTTAAGTTTCTCAATAACCTTCAAATTGTATTTAATAAGGCACTCCATATATTCAATGCCATGCCTATTAAATAGTAAAAGAAGTTCCTGTTGCAATACTGAGTCTTTTTCAAGTCTCATAGGGTATTTCCACACCCATCAATACTTAGGGACAATTTCATACTTAACACAACATGCTAAGTAGTTGGACATGAGAAAGACCTAGTATTGCATCAGGAACTTCTTTCAGTTTGTTTTGATGAACATAACTTACATACAGAAAAAAGCATATTTACTTAATTTAGTAATATTATGAAAAGTAACTCATTTGGCAAGTGTATTCTTGATGCCAATTGAATTTTAAAAAGGATTATTGTCTATATGGTTTGCCTTTGTATGGGGTTTGAGATTAAACCTGATTAAAAGAGGAATTCTTTCATTTCCAAAAAAGGAGGAGGATTAGGTTTAATAAATCTAATTGTACATATAACATCATTGAATTTGTATAAAGTGTTGACTTGGATGAAAGAAAACAAAGAAGACTGGTAGTGGATACAATGAAAGAAAAATATAGAGGTATTTGGGGGAAACTTATATTTTAAAAGAAATAAAGGAACAATGAATATGGAAATAAGAATATATCAAGAGAAAATATTTCTATGGAAGATCGATGTAAATAATATAGAAAAGAATGGAATGAAAATATAATGAAGCAGTTGTATTATACTTTTTCCAGGGAAGCAAAACAAACACGAATAAGAAAGAAAAATAAAAGCTGTAAAAGCAAGAATGAATAGATGTGGGAAATATCTTGAATGTACATATTTTTTGTGGAGATTATCCATAAATAAGCTTCCAGTAAAAGCAAATATCCCATTTAAGAAGAGAGGTTGAAATGGCAGAACGTGTTTTTGAAATGTGATGCAGTGAGTCAGTTATGGAAAAAATATATGAAAAAAGTAAAAAGGGATTGAAAAGTACAAATATGAATATGATAGAATATGGGTACTATGAAAATGTAAAACAAACATATGTGGAGAAATGGGATGAAAAGCTGTTTTGTATAATACAGATTATTTGGAATGAAAGGTTAAATTAAATAAGATGTAATGGAAAATGGTCATTGGCAGAAATTCTGGCAAAGATACAATTTTGGTTATGGAAAAAAACAGTCAGGGGGTTAAACGTAAAGAAAAATATGTAAAGCAGTTGCATATAATTGTAAGTAATGTATATAAAATGTATATTATGAATTTTAAATAAAGAAACTCTACTCATTACAGCACTCATAGTAAATGTGGCTAATGAGTGCAAGCATCCATTCCATTCTCAGCATGAAAGGGGCTGGGAGAACAGCATGTAAAGATGACTGCAGAAGATAAAGATGAGATGAATGCCAACTCCATAGCAATGTGTTCAAGCCCAAAGGGAAAGAAAAAATGTCAAGAAGTTGGAAAAAAGGATTGAGTAGAAAATGCAGAGGAATTCTTCCAGACAGAGCTGTTTCAGGGGTCAAGGAGTGGGGAAGGAGTTATAATTACAACCCTCCAGTTGGAAGGGTTGTGGGATGATATACTTGAGAACTTGTTGGAGCAAAATGAACCAGAGACAGAGAAAGATGCTTCATGGGGTGAAGTAATAGAAAAATTTGGTAGCAAGGAAAAAAGCAGAAGAAATCACTTTTGGGGTAGTATGCACAAGAAAAGATTTGGAAAAGGAGAAGAAAAAGAAAATGGAAAACATTGAAAATAAGAAATTTGTTGTGAGAATGCAAAGTAAAGAGAAGGCAGAATTGGACAGGTATGAAATTTGGGACAAGCTGATTGTGCCTTTATGCATAAAGGCACACGTGGTAAAAGCTTTCATTCTAATAAATAAAGAGATATACTCTGATATCTTTTTTGAGACTGCTGACATCTTAGAAACTTTTTAAAAGACAAATGGAGGAAAAAAAGACATTTTCCCTTGGAATAATTATGTTGTAAATACTTTCTTTAGAGAAATATAGAAAAAAAAAATAAAAGAACATTTTCAAATGGACATTAAAAGAGAGACTGTAAAAAAGTACTTATTAAAAAATTATTGCAATGAAGTCAAAGACATTTCAAAAGTGTATGACAATAGAGGACTTTGGATAGGACTTTGGGACTGTAATGTGATTTTGAAAATGCAGAATGGTAAAATTGTGAGAGGGAGGGACATTTTGTAAATAACTATGATAAAAAAAGATGTTACTCATTTGAAAAACTGGTCATAATGCAAAGAATTGTAAAGTAGCATGTTATACGTGTAAGCAAACAGGACATGTATGGATAGATTTTGAGAAGGAGAGGAATTTAGAAGGTGAAGTTAAACAACACAATATAATTGATAAAGACATAATACAAATGGAAGGCCAACAAAAAAAAGGAGAAAGTAATGATGTAAATGAAGAAGAGAGTTTGGATAATATACAACAAGGCAAAGGGGAGAAAGAAAGTGGAACAGAAATTAGTGATCAAGAGGATTTAAATTGGAAAGTAGTTATGAAAAAAATATGATAGGGAAAAGAGTTGAAGATAGGAAAAGGACATTTCAGGAATTAGAAATAAAAGTTAAAAAGAAAGGAAATTAATTATTAAAACAATTTATCCTAAAAGAAGAGCAGCAGATAATCTTAGAATTCCATCAATTAATGTTATTAGTATAAAGAATATAGTTAGGAGAATTGGAATAATAGAATGATGTAATAATTGTGACATGGATTTGATAGTATTAAAATATATTAGGCTTTTAAACTGAGAAGAAAGAAAGCAAACATACATGAAATTTGGGACATTAAACATGTTCAGGTATTGCTATACTATATAGGAAAGGAATTAACATTTTAGAATATACATCGGTCAGACTAGGAAGATTGATGGTAGTGGATTTTAGATGGGAATGAAACATATATAGATAAATAGTAATATATGCTTATGTGTTATATAAAGAAAGGGAGAGTTTATTTTAGACATATTAAATTATTCTGTAATGAATATGGATATCATAGTAGTAGATATAAGAAGCAAAAATGTAAAATAGATTTAAAAAATGGTGGAAATATCAGAAATGTGGAAATCTAATAGTATGCAACTTATGTAAAAACACATATAGATGAGGGAGATATCAAACATAAATAGATCATCTTCTTTTGTCAAGAACTATAAAAGTTGTGATAGAACAAGTAGTAGATACAGGTTTTTCAGATCATTTATCGATATGGATTGAGATACATGAAAATAAAGAATATATTAAAATTAGAAAAGGTATAAGGAGAATAGAAGAAAAAGAATGGAATAAGGATAACCAAGAGGATATAACAAAGTTATGGAAATATCATTTAACAATGAAAGATTTCTATAAGAATTGGTCAGAATGGTGGATAATATTTAAAAAAGAATATAAGAAGATGTATTTAATATGGGAAAATCAGAGAAAACAAAAAGAAAAAAGGGATATGAACAAATTCAAAACAATATTTTGAGCAGTTTAGATAAGAATGAAAAGGATTATTTTAGGGAAAAAGACAAAATTTATAAAAAAAAAATAAGGAGAAAATTAAAGAGTTATTATATAGGCAAAGATATTTTTTTGCAGGGAAAGAAGGAAGAAGTATTATCATATTTAACTAATAAAGTTAAAGAGGACAATGTTGTAATGAGTGAAATGAAGAATAGTGATGGGAAAATTGAAAAAGAACAATTTAAAACAATGAATAGTGTTGTTAAATATGTGAAAGGAAAGGTAAAAGAACGATGAGTCAAAAGACAAGGTATGTGGAAGGTAAAACAATTTACAGAAGAAATAAAGAATTGCAGCAGCAAATTACAATAGCTAAGATAGCTAAGGTAAATGTAGAGACTGCAGCTGGATCGGATGGTATTGAATATCAAATGTATGTAAAATTAATGGTATGGCAAAAAGAGATATTAATAAAAGTATTAAAAAACTGGTTAAATGATGGCATAAATTATGACAAAATATATGAGGTGTAATGAGATTTATATGGAAAAAGGGAGAAAAAAATTAGATTAAAAACCGGAGACCAATAATGTTGAATAATTGTGATTATACATTATTTATCAAAAAAATACAGAAAAGATTAGAAGACAAATTGCATTTTATAATAAAAGACAATGTTTATGGGGTTAGAGGAAAAGGAATTCAAGATATTAATGATAATTAGGGAAATAGTAGTTGTATTAAGAAAGGTCAGATAAAAGCATATTTAATAGTGGCAGATATAAATAAAACATTTGATTCAATGGAGCATGGTATTTTATGGCAATTAATGGAAGAATATAATTTTAGCATAAAGATACAAAGTATGCGAAATCAGTGTATAAGAACCCTGAAATTGAGGTATGATTAAATGACTGGTTTAGTGAAAAAAAGCTACAAAGAGGTATAAAACAGGGATGTCCAATTGGCAGATTTTTTTATTTATAATGGTTATGAATAACATGATAAAGGGATTAAATGAAGAGTTAGATAAGAGTAAATGTGTACAAGAACTGGGGGTTAAGTATCCTGTTACTTTTTATTATGCTGATGATACTATATTAGTAGCAAAAGTGGAAAAAGAATGGGAAAAGTGATTAGAAAATTACAATAAGTTGAGAGAAATGTAAGGGTTTTAGGGGGTGGGAAAGATTTGGAAGGTTTAAATTTGGGAAAACAATATCAGCTTTAGGAATTGAATTTGGAGAGTATAGTATAAAAAATAAGCAATGTGAGAAAATAGAAATTTACAAGGTCTTAAAGTTATGCACAGTAAGTATAAGTTGTCGTTATATAAAAAATATACCTGATAAATTCAATATGGATGGGGAAACTATCATATTTAGCTACTGTATATATGATTCCAAGTAATATGGAAAAACAATTTATTGATATTATTTTTCAATTTATTTGGGGATCTAGATTGAATCCAGTTAAAAGAGGGGATTTAAATATGGAAAATGACAAAAGAGACCTGGGTTTATTGAATCCAATAGTGCATGGAGGGCCTTTAAATTTATTCAAAGTTTTGTGATGATTAGTTGGAAAAGAGAAAAAGTTAGTGATGAATATATTTAAAGATCAATATAAGAAAGAATGCAATTTAATTAAAGAGAATAAAAGAGAAAAGGAATGGAAAATGAAGAGATAAGGATGTATAAAAAAAGTAAAAGTGTGGCAACTAAGTTTAGATAAAATTGGAGAAAATAGGAACAGCTGGTACAAAAAATTATTATGTAAATTCTTGGGAACATTTAACAAAAGAAAAAAAATTGACACTATGAAGCAAAGATGCGGTATATGAAAAATGTATATTGAGATTTTTTTTATGGAGGTTACAAATTAACACATTATCTGTTAAAGGAAATATGTTTATATAAAATATTAATGAGAGATTTTGTCTGTATTACAGAAAATTAGAAGCATCAGATCATGTCTTTTTAACATGTAAAATTGTTAAAAATTTATGAGAAAAGATAATAGAAAGCAACATAGGTAATGAACTGAAAGATTATAAGCAAATAAGCATGTACATAATTGAGTATTTTTTATGGAAAGCATAGTAAAGTATATGTTAATAATGTGGATAAAAATATTTGATATCATTTGGATAATCTTAAATGAAAGATTAAATGAAGTTATGTTTAATTGGAAATGTATATTACCAAATATTATAAGGAAAATCAAGTGGTGGATATGGAGAAAAGAGTGAGAGTCTATATGAATGAAAAGCAATGAAAGAATATAATATGAAATGTTAGTTGTTTGTGTAAATATGTAAATATGTATATTGTAAATAAGTTGCAAATAAAAATCCCCTACTCATAGAGCATTCATGCTTTTCTCAGCACAGTGGCAGCTGGGATAGAGAAGACAGCAGAAAGCATAGGGGTAAACACCAGTACTGCTCTTTCTGTTGAGGAGCCAGTGCAGGATATGGAGGATATTTTTTCAGGAAAATCTGTTTGCTGAGTCTGTAATAAGTGTATTGCAGAACAATATATAACTACATCCCTCCAGAAGGGAGGGTAGTGGGATGATATATTCATTGAGCTGATGGTGCAGGGGTAGTCTGAGAGTGGAAAGGAGGTTTCATGGGAAGAAATTATGGCCAAGATATAAACTGAAGACGCTAATTCTATTTTGCAGGAAGGAAGATGAATAAATTATATGCAGAGACAGTAAAGAAGAATGGCGGAAGAGCAGAGAGAAGAACAGAAGAAAGGTGATATAAACATTAAGCAGAAGTTCATTGTGAGAATTCAAAATAAAGAAAATAAATAATAACGTCTAAGGTTTGGGAAGCTTTGATAGTATCATTAGTTGTAAAGGCTCAAGAGGTAAGAACATTCATTCTTATTAACAAAGAGACATTTTGTGGCATTACATTTGAAATTAAGTCTGCTATGAAAAGTTTTTAGGGAAAATCTGAAAAGAAATGAACCGCAACCCCCTAGAATGTATATGTGGCCAAAGCATGAAAATAAAAATATATATATACTTGCAATTTAGAATGGATGTAGAAAAAGAGACTTTAAAGAGACATTCAAGTAAAATATGTAAAGAAATTAAGGACACTGCAAATGGTTATGACAACAGGGGTTGATGGAGTGGGGGATGGGATTGTAACATTATGTTGAAAATGGAAAAAGAAAGAGTTGCACATATTCCTACTGTGATAAATGTAGAAGGGAATAAGGGTCTAATAAAATGTTGGGGGCAGCCCAAAGCATGTTTTTTTTTTCCTGTGGAAAGGATGACCACTTAATAAGTAACTGAGATAAAAAGAAATGTTACATTTGTGGAAAAATCGGTCAAGGCACAATAAGATAAGAACTGAAATGTTAGAAATGTGAAAAAATGGGTATTTATGGATATATTGTAAAATAGAAGAAAAAAGATGAAGAAATTGTAAACAAAAGTGAAGAAAATGAACAAAGAGAAGAGACAGTATATGTAAAAGATAAAGTTAATGTAGAAAAGAAAGAAAATGAAGAAAAAGATAAAGTTAAATATAAAAGAAAGGTGTCATAGAAGAATGTTCTGAAATAAGTGCTGAGGAAGATGTAAACTGGAAAATACTGAAAAGAAAAATAATTCTATCAGATAGAAAAAGAAAGTTTAAAGAGACAAGTATAAAAGAGAAAAGAAAGGAAATCAGTAAAGTTAGTAAGATGGATGGTGAATTTGTCTAAAGAAACAAATAACATCTAAGAAGTTATTAAAATAGAGACCATAACAATTTTATAGTATTTTTGATTAATGTAAATAGTATTAAGAATATCATTAGAAGGATAGGAGTCTTAAGCCGGTGCACCAAGTGTGACATGGATGCAATAATATTGGAAGATGTAAGATTTCTGACAAAGGAAGAAATACTGCAAACAGAAAAGCTTTGAGGAGGAGAAACAATATGGAAGTTGGGAAGTGAACAATGTTTGGGAATGGTAATGCTTTACAAAATGCCAGTGAAGATATTAAATATAGCATTAGTAATGATGGGAAAATTTTAACTGTTGTAGATCTAAGAAAAACTGGTATATATAATTAGAGCATTATATGCCTATGTTATATTCAAAGAAAGGGAGAACTTATTTCAGATTTTGGATTAGTAGTAATAAATATGAATATTATATTGATGGGAGGTTTCACTTGTCATTTGAGAGGAAAATGGAAGAAGAGAGGGTGTAATGCAAAAACATGTTAAAAGTGAAAATGTGGACATTTAAGCATTTAGAATAATAATTTGTGGATATACAATTGGAGTACATACAACACTGAAATAGATTATTTCATCAGAATGGTTGAATATTGTGGAAGGAGAAAAAATTGTCGATTTCCAGATCAGTTAACAATATGGATAGAGATAAAGGAAAATAAGGAATTTATAAGAATAGGAAAATAGATAAAACAGGATGAATGAGAGAGTATGGGATGAAAATGGAAATAAAATACAATTATGGAAATATCACCTTACTATCAGAATATTTTACAACACAGGCTTGAGTGGTGGCTTATTTTTAAGGAGAAATATTAAGTTTTTTTTTAGAATGGCACTAAGATGTAAGAAAAATCGAAAAAGAAAAATATGGAAGAATATGTAAAGATGCCCTAAAGCATTTAGAAAGAAATGTTGGAGAATATTTTGCTAATGAAATGCTGATATATAAAACAAATCAAGAGAAAATTAAGGAATTATTACTTAAGCAATTATATTTTTCAGAAGGTAAAAGGGAAGCAGTATCAGTTTATTTGAGTAAGCTAATTAAGGAAGATAGTAGCATAATAATAACGACAAAAAAAATGAAAGAGAGAAATAAAAATAACCCAAGAACAGATAGTGTTGAACAATGCAGACTATAAGATTTTTATGACTCTACTTCAGAAGAGAATGGAAAGTTAAAACATTATAGCAGACAGTCTATATAGAATAAAGGAAAAAGGATGTCAAGAATTATTTTTGATTGTAACAGAAATTGTGAATGATATTATAAATAGAAAGGAGGAAGCTAAATCATGATAGAATATTTGCACAAAGCATTTGATTAATAAGACGTGAAATTCAATGGGTTATTATTAAGGAATATAATACAAGCAAAAAAGTTAGAAATCCATGTTGTTCAGCATACAATAAGAATAGAGTAAGGATTTTAGTAAAGCGATGGTTTAGTAGAGCTGTAGACATAACAAATGGTATATGACAGGGATGCTCAATGAGTAGTATATTATTTGTTTAGTTAGTAATGCATAGTAATGCACTAGTAAGAAAATTAAATGTGAAAATGAAGGAAGTAAGTTATATAACAAATGAGGGAATAAGAATTCCAGTTATGCTGACTTATGCAGATGATATTATTGTCACTGCAAAAAGTAAAGATTGGACAAACAAAATATTATACTACTTATATGAATGTCTAAAAGCAATAGACATGACCTTAAAGAAAAAAGCAAAGGTTTGGGTGACATAATAAAAATATGAGGGGTGTATTTTCCATGAATGGGGTTTCTGTGGCAGGTATAAGATTTGGAGGTGAAAATGTAAGTGGAGAACAAGGGTAAAGAGTATTAGAAGAAATAAAGGAGATTTCTGTTTTTTGGAAAACATATATGTTACCTTTTAGAAAAAAGTTTATTTAATTAGCTCAAGTTTAATGGGAAAGATAATATATTTGGCAAGCATATATATGGAAAAGAGATATTATAAGGGATTTTTTAATTTATATGAGGTTCAAGATCAAATCTGGTACAAAGAGGTACATTGTATATGAACAAAGGAAATGTATAAATCCAGTTGTATACATTGTTCTGTTGAATTTGTACAAAGTATTAAATTGGTTAAATGAGAACAATCAGAAGTTAGTATTAAAATTATGTAAACATAAATACGAAAAATGGTGAAAATTTTAAAAAGATTTAAAAGAGAAAAATAATATACAGATGAAATGAAATATTATCAAGAAAAATATTTTAAGTAAAATTGATGAAATTGAAAAACAGAGAAAAGTATGGAATAAACATATAACGGCACAATATTATTATCTCAACCCATGGACAGATTTAATGAAAGAAAAAAAATAAAGCTATAAAAGTAGGAAATGCATGGTGTAATAAAAAGCAGAATGTCAGGATTTTTATAGAGTCTATATAAATTTACAGTAAAAGGTAACATGACATATAAAAAGAAAAATGAAAGAATATGTAGGTATACTGTGTGAAAGAAGAAACAACAGTGAATGTTTTTTAAATGTACAAGAGTAGTGAAATTGTGCGAAAAGCTATGTGAAGAAATTTTTGAAGATATAAAGTAGATGGATAAGATAAACAGGGATATGACTGAGTATGGATATTACAGAAATAAAAGGAGTAGGTTAAAAAGATAGATACGAAAATATATGTTATATGGACTATTTGGAATGAAAGGATAAACGCAATTTTTCTTAAATCAAAATGGATACTAGCAGCATTATTATGAAAACTTAGATGGTGGTTATGGAAAAAGGAGTGGAGATCTGATAAGGAAGTGAGAAGAAGTTGAAATAGAAGAAAATAAGACAATTAGGGACATCTAATAATAAGGGAGGAAATGAAAAATTATATGCAAAACTATATATATTTTATATAAATTGCAAATATATAAATATGTATAAATTACAAAAAAGTTTGTACATAATGCTGTAAAAATATTTAATAAAGGACCCCTACACTTTTTGAAATGTGTCACGGAATCTTTTATATTCACCTGAGCTACCATCAACATAAGCAGATGGGGCCTCAGTTTAACATCTCATCCAAATGCAGTACACTCAGGAGTGAAGCCCCCCCCTTATGCTGCACTCCAGTGCCAGCAATCACTCTTCTTGGTGTGGAAATCAACCCACAGGCTTCTGTACCAAAAATGAGTGTACTACTTGCTGTGCCACTGTCACTGGAGCAGTAGCTTCCCCAGGGATGGGCACAGCATTCTGACAAAACAGGGTAGCCTTCCCTGTTTCCTCTCCCAGGACCAACAAGAGTGACTCTCCCCTGCCCACTGAAGGGATTCTAACAGCACAAAGGACATGGCTAACCCCCAGTCCATAGTGGCTGTAGGTGCTACACTAGAGGGAGTGGTCTGAGATACAACTAATGGCCACAGCAGAGCCACCCATCTGTGGCTAGAGCAAATTGCTAATCTGCTGTGGTCGCAACAACTGTTGCTTAACTTTTTCTTTTTGTGGCTGGAACAAGGACCAACCATGGGATCAACAGTTTTTTTCATGGTCAAGATGAAACGAATGTCTCTTTCATTGAGAAAACAAGATGCAAAAGCTGGTAACATTGTAAAGCATTAAAAGTCACCCTTTTCAGAGAAAAACACAATAAAAATCAGTATGAAACACTTTGCCATCCCCAAAAGGAAAATACATAAAATTTCTCCACAGAAAAAAATATTTTAATACTTTAAACAACTTTTAAACTGACAGTTAAAAGAGCATTCCCTTTTCAAAGTAAAATGCAGTCTTGTGACAGTCCATTACAACAGAACCTCCTAGGTTTAAAATAACTTTACTCAAAAGTTAAATATTATCAAACAAGCATTTTTTTAAAGAGAAGCTTTTTTTATCTGCCCAGCAAAAGAATAACACAGGCTTGGACCCAAACCTCTCTTTTTAATCAGTGCAGCTTGACCTGTTTAATCATTTGGGTGCATGGAAGCTGACTGGTGGTTATATCCTTGCAGGATATAACCAATATAGCTTAGACTACTGCAGCAGTGATCAACACGAGGAATTTCTTATTTTTTTAATTCTTATGCTAATTGTGATGGTCATTGACTAGAGTTTCACAATCTGTACTACTGACCACCAGTTAATATGTGAGAGGAAGTTTGTTTCAACATCACACTACTGCTTCAGGTTATGATTAATACTTGCCACATTCAAATAAGCTTCTCACCAAAGACCTGCAGAACATAGTTATAATACCAACTTTACAGAATTTCAACCATTTAGCTCTCAGACTCATGACGTTTTTTGCTATATTACTGAGAGCAGATAAAAGTTATGCTAGATAATTTTGCATGCACACGCACACACACACACACACACACACACACACACACACACACACACACACACACACAATATGTTTCCCATGAGAAACTAATGATGCTAGACCAAACTAGTACACCAAGAACATAATACTGTTCATTCGAATAGTTAATAAGGCAACAAAAGTAGAGAATAGCCTTGTATACTGCTATATTACATTCTTTTAAATACACCACCAGACAAACTTTTGAAACTGAATAATAAAGTTATTCAATTAGAATAAATACAATTAAACAATATGCTCTGAACAATATCTACTAACCATTCTCAAACTGAGAACTGGAATAAACAAAATAAATAATGCCTACTTCCTTCTGATCTCTATCTCTCTAATCTTCTATTTCTCTGATTACATTTTCTCTTCATTACTACTTCTCCTTATTTCTCCTTTCTTCTTCCTTCTTTCTTCTTTCTCACTCTATCCTTCTTCTCTCCTCTTTCCTTCTCTTTGTTCTGTTTCTGTTTTTTTTTTTTTTTTTTTTTCTTTTTATTTTTTTTTCTTAGCCAATTTTATTTGCATTTTTTTTAGCTTTTCTAAGACTTAAGGTCTATCTGTATTTTTTATGCTACAATATTTATTCAAAGTACCAGTAATGTTAAATTCTTTTGTTTATGTCTTTGTAAATTTTTGATTTACTTTATGTCTAATTATTGAATGTTTATTGTGGAGCTTTTCTCCCCGGGTTTCCACTGAAAAAGGGCTTTGTCCCATTTGGACTAACCAGGTTAACAAATGTCAAATAAATAAATACAACATACAGCAATACAATACTTGCACATAATAAAAAAATTTATTTATATAGGCTGACAACAAAAAATCAATCACTATTCGTTACTTTGGCTCTGTCGCTAACTATGCATTTACTATATTACATTTATCAGTACAAACACTAACTGAACTCCAAGCTGCTCTAGTTTGAACTTAGAAGAGTTCCAGATTCTTAAGAGTTTTAGGTTTGATTACAGTTTAAAAGAATTTTATGTCCATTTATGGCAAAGAGGAAAAAAGCATGACTTTGCTATGTATATGTATCTGCTTGAGAATAACGTCATTCTCAAAAGGCATGACACAGTTCTCCTAAACAATAACCACAAGATGTGACAGCTTTATAGATTTTTGCACATTTTATTTTTATTTTATTTTATTTTACATTTGTTGACTGGGCTAGTCTAACGGGATATATGTCCATTTTCAGTAGAGGCCCAGGGAGAAAGCAACTTCAGGTACAGATAAGTAAAATTGTAACAAATTTAGGTACAGTACTATTTTAAGGTGAAGAATACAAATGTTATATAGAGAAATAGTACTATTAAAGTAGCAGATAATAAGAGATTGAACAACAAACAATTTTAAAGTAGCACATAATAAGAAAGAGAAATGAAAAGCACACTAACAAATATAGCAGCTCCAGGTACAGTATTTAACAGTGAGTCTTCCCATTTATCCTATAGTAGCATAGCAACTTTAAGGTAGCATGTAATAAGAAAGATAAAGAATGTCTATATAGATATTTGTATGTAAAAACAAGTTAATGCTGCAAGCTGCAAACTATGCAAGTACATCATTTGAAGAGGATCCTATGTAAGAGAAAGTTGTAAAGACTGAAATAGTATAGGTAGGTCTACTCTCTGAGGCATAGAGAGAGTTGGAATTAAATTGCAAATGGTCATATAGGTAAGGTTCAGAGAAAGTGGTGGTAAGATTAGTCTGGCTTACTACATGGGCATAACCAGTGGTTATTAAGGTATTCTCTGAGTTGTTTTTTGAACAGTTTCGCTGAGGAGAGAGATGAGCGTTCCTTGGGAAGCAGGTTCCAGAATTTGCCAACAGTGTTGGTGAACAGAGAATCACTGGCCTTATTTTTGGATTTGATTGTAGATGCAAGTACTTTATTGTCTGAGTGAAGGGTTGTCAAATTACTGTAGGGGGTTAGAAGGTTAGTAAGTATAGGAGTATTTTTAGGAAGATAGAGGATCTTATGGGCAATAATAAGTTGTTGAATCTGAAGTTGATTATGAAGTTCTAGCCAGCCTAGTTGCTTTAGGTTTTGACAGTGGTGAGTTCTAAATGAGGAATCAGTAGCAAATCTGGCAATATTGTTATAGGAAGTAGCTAGTTTGTTAATGTTGTTTTTTGATAGGTTGGTATAGATGGGAGAGGCATAGAGGAGGGTGGAAATTGAATGGGTATGGGCAATAGTTGTTCTAGCTGTTGGAGTAAGGAAGGGTTTAATCCTATAGAGTGAGCCTAATTTTCTGTTTACTGTTTTTATTGTTGTGTTAATATGTGTGTCAAAGCTAAGATTATGGTCAGTTGTTACCCCTAAGAGCATGGTAGTTGGGTTGGGAGATATGATGATGCCATCATTGGATACAACTGTGAAGTCAATTGAGGGGGATCTTTGTGTGGGAGTGAAGAGTAGTAGTTTTGTCATTTTAGGATTCAGGAGGAGCCTATGCTGTAAGAACCAGCTTTCTACTATGTTAAGTACTATTTGGGTAATGGACTGGAGTTGAGGTGTAGAGGTAGCTGAGCATATTATTGTGGAGTCATCAGCATATTGGATACATGTAGCTTGAGGAATTATTAGATTAAGATCATTGATGAAAATTGAGAAAAGGAGAGGGTCCAGGATAGAACCTTGAGGGACTCCTAGGGTAATAGGAAGGTGAGAGGATAGATTATTTTCCCAAAGCACAGCCTGTTGCCTATTTTCAAGGTAGGATTTAAACCATTGTAAAGCCTGTGTATCTAGTGAAAGAGACTTAAATATATTCAAAAGAAGCTGATAGCTGACCATATCAAAGGCTTTTGATAGGTCAATAAAGAGTGCTGAGGATAGATTATTTGGGCTGTGGTGGTACTATGGTGAGGCCTCAAGCCATTTTGACAGTTAGCTAGTAAGTTATTTTGCAGTAAGTGGTCTAGTAGTTGGCGGTGGATGCATTTTTCCATTATTTTAGCTAAAGGAGAGAGTAAAGCTATTGGGCGGTAGTTTGAGAGTTCAGTTGAGTTGCCCCCTTTGTGCAGTGGGATAATGTGGGAGACTTTCCAGAAAGATGGGATCATTCCTTCAGTAGTTGTTCTATTTATAAGGATGGAAATAGGAAAGGTTACCACTGATGCAGCTATCTGTAGATATCCTGCTGGTAGAAGGCCAGCTGAGGGGTTGCAAGGTTTTAGTTTATGAAGAAGAGGGTAGATGAGGGATGTTGGGATTGGTTGTAAATGAAATGAGGGGGTTAAAGTAGTCAAGGAGGATGACAAACTTGTGCTAACAGGAGTCAGTGAATTAGTGAGAGTTTGGACTGAATCAATAAAGAAGGTATTAACGGCATTAGCAATATACTTAGGAGTTTCATAGGTGGATCCTGTTAGGGTAGGAGTTTTGGACTGACCTGGGTGGAGGAGTCTGTTTATGCCTGCCCCGAACTTTTGAGGTTTGTATTGGTGGATGTGCTGGTTGTTGTGGTAGAAGTTTCTTTTATCTAGAAGTATAGATTTTTGGTAGCATTTCTCAGCTGTCTAAATGTTAGATGATCAGCTGGGTTTTTAGCTGCTCGCCATTTGGCCCAGATTTTATTTCTTAGTATAAATTTGTGCCTTGTCTCTTTTGTTATCCATGGAGCAGTTTTAGTCCTATTTCTCATTGAGTGGGATGGGGAATGATAGTTCAGGATTTCTAAGAATTTGGCATTAAAGTAGGATACAGCCTCGTCTAATTGGAGGTGTCTTAGGGGTGACCAGTCACATGCTTTCAGTTCATTTTGGAAGTTAATAGGGTTAAAGTTTTTCTTGGATTGAATGGTTTTATATAAGGTTGGTTTATGAATATTGATATTTTGCCTGATAATGTAGGTCAGTGAGTGGTCATCAGGAAGGATTCCTGCTTCATAAGAGAGGGGGTGACTATTTATCAGTATTCAGTCTAGAGTAGTTTCTTTGTTGTTAGGTTTATGGATCCTGGTGGGGGAAGTTATAGTTTGGGAAAAACCATAAAGGTTTATGTGGGTAGTCTGGTTGGCTGAGATGCAGGTGTTCCAGTCAATATTAAAGTCACCCAGGACAATAATGTCTTGTGGGTAGTTAGTTGAAAGCCAGGAAAGAATATTTTCAAGGGTGTTTATGTTGTTACCTGGAGGGAGGTAGGTGCATATTATATAGATGGATTTATAGGTGTTGATTTGGAGTTTAGAGATAAGGATTTCAGCACTGCTAACAGAAGGTGGTTGCACATTTACTGGTGTTACTTGCAACTCTGCTTTATATAATATTGCTACACCCCCACTTTTTTGGTTATTCAATCTAATCTCAGGATATTGCATCCTGGTGGGGTGATTTCATTGTCCTGTGTTACAGGTTTTAGCCAGGTTTCTGTTAGGCAAAGGATGTCAAAGGAGTGAACATCTAAGAGGGCATGGAGGTGGGCAGCTTTATTGTTTGGGCTCTGTATATTGAGGTGAGCTATAAGGAGAGAGTTTGATGCTTTAGTGATGGTTCAAAACATAGAGAGACTTGGCTTATGAGGGTTAATGGTGGTTGTGGTGTTGAGGCCAGGGTTGGGATGGATATCACCATCTAACAGTTTAGCATTTTTAATCCTAGGTATGATATTTAGGAATTTACAGGGTGTGTATTTTGTTTTACTGGGTTGGTTATAGTTAATGTGGACTAAACAATGAAACTTTGGCACTAAACAGGAGGGTTTAGAGGTAATATTAATGTAGTTTAGGTAAGGTGGTAGGTCTGTCAGGGTTGATTGTTTAAGGGGATGGTTGAAGTTAGTCAAAGTTAGATGTTCATATTTAGTTAGGACATAGGTTATAGATAGTAAAGGTAGGAGGGCAATTAAGAGGTATAGTACTGGGTATTTTGATCTGGGTGTAATGGTCATAGTGAACAGATAGGTACATAAGTAGCTGGGGTTAGGTATATTAAAGAGGGTGATAGTGGGGAGGTTCTGCAAGGTATTGTAGTAAGTTGCGAAATTGAGTTTGTAAATTGATTAAGTACTTGATTTAATGAGTATCTATAAGTGGTGAGCTAGGGTAGTTAGCACTTAATGAGTAGGAGGATGGAATTGGTTGAATAGGAATGGGGGTGTGGAAACTGGAGGTATATGGTTAGGACCCCTAGGGTGGGTGGGAATTAGGGGTAAGGTAGGGGACCGGCATGAGCCCGCAGGGTGAACATAGCGGGTTTAGACAGGTAACTGAGTAAGTCAGCAAAAACCTATCAGCAAGCAGGTAACTACTGGGTACCTTAGTTGGAAAGGAATAGATACAGAGGGGAGGAAACAGCAGTAGTGAAAGTAAGTGGTAGCTGAGAGCAATGCTAGTGGAAAGTAGCAGGTAGAGTGGAGAGATAGAGCAGGAAGAAATTTCTCAGTCCTGGGTCAGAACTTTAATTTAATTGGAAATCAGGGAAGGATAGCTGTATTAGGAGCTATCCTGGTTTAGAGCGCCATCTATTGGTCAGACAGTGTAATTACAACAGAAACAAGTGAGCACAGATAGATGGTACAGGGTTTGTGAAGGCTCCTGTAGATAGTTGCAGGATACAGCACAGGAGTGAAAAAAGAAAAACTATAAATATTAATGGATAGAGAGGGGAGTATGGCTGCTGGGTATCCTGGCTAGGTAGTGTATCATATATACACCAGATATTAAGCAAGTGTTTAAATATTACCACTCTGTTGGATAACACATACTTTCTTGCCTCCTAGTGAACAGGGTTCTTAAGCAGGACGGCAAGTCTTTTTGCTATAGAGGAGTTGGTTGGATTTGTTTGCAGGGAGTCCTTTCAACAGTTAGGTAGGTATGTAAGGTTTTAGTGTAGGATAGATGTTTCAAACCTAGGAACAGTGGGGACAAGAGAAACAGTGAAGGGTTAAGAAAACAGATATTTAAAAGACAGTTAGGGTAGTACACAGAGCATTCAGTTCAAGCAAACAGACATTGTACTCAAACTAAGTCAGAGAAAAGGTCTAAGCAGTGTACAACAGTCTAGCTAGGAAGTACTTAATAAATGCATCAGTGTTGAGCTAGGTCCAGAGTGGTATATGCAGTGAGTCACAGGCACACTAAGGTTATTAATTACATAAGAAGCTAGTGAAAAAAAACACCTTGTGTTAATATATTCTGACTAGTTTCTCAGATATCCACCACATTAACAACAGGACTGGGCAGTAACTATGCAGGGTATATACAGCAATTCAATATAGCTTGACTAAATAATAGCTTATGCTAACAGAAGGTGACACAAATATAATCGAACAGCTAGCAATGGCTATGTGAACACTATCTACACATGTTTGAGGAGCCACAAGCTAAATTCTCACTCTATAGGGGTCTCACTGAGTTGGGAGTAAGCTCAGGTAAGCTATACACAGTTCCTGCTTAAGCACCTATCCAGGCTAGCATACAAGCCAGGATACTGTATGCCATACGGCCAAAATAGTGTATGTCGTACCATATATTAGGTTAGGAGGGGAGGTAAGGTTCTTTTAGTGCTCGGGCAATGTTAACTTAAAAGCGCTCCATCAACATTACCAAATACCTTAACAGCGCTCCATTAACATGACCAAATACCATTCTGTTTTTGAGCGTTCACTCAAATCGTAGTTCCAGCCCATGCGTCGATCTAGGCGAGCATGGAAGCTAGGACACAGTAAGTCCTGAGGCCAAAGAAGTATGCCATACCACTTATTAGTTTAGGAGAGGAGGCTCTAGTTCTATCACTCACCGATAATGTCCACTTTATGGCGCTCCTTCACTTTTGGCAAAAACAAGCTGTTATCTAGCGTTCGCTAGATGAAACATAGAAATATGTTGCTTTCTTCATTTCCGAGCAGCGGGTATATACTTTTTTGCTATATTTTAATAAACTGAACTTTTGGCAATAGCACGCTGTAATCTAGTGTTCACTAAGTACACCAAATTATATAAGATGTTCTTCAGTTCCGAGCAGTGGTTATATGCTTGGAACTGCACAGGAAAAATACCTGAAGTAGCATAGGGGCAAAACAAGCACGAGTCAAATGCTCACAACCTGGGAAGGTTGGATTTACAATAAGTTGCTGACAATTACCCTAAACTCAAAGCTTACACACAATATCCTAAGGTCAGACACAAGGCTAACAAACTAAGAGGTTAACCTGGGTAGGACCATTAAGCAGGCTAGTTCAGTTGCAGAAACCTTCAGTTCTGTTTAAGACAAGAACCGAGCAATACTAACCATCTATTCTGCAGTAGTACACAACACAGAAGCGGGACAGACTAGTACAACACCACGTGGTACACCCAGTAAAAAAACAGATGGCCGTTACTAAAATCATGCATCAGAATAAAAGTTGTTGATACACAGTAGACATAATAAGTCTAAAGTCCTAATAACTATACACAGCTCAAGCAGAACAGTTTAACCAGGAAATATAGATAAGCAGTAGTAACAACTCACAGTAGCTTGCAGAAGTTAAGACACTGGGGCCAGGTACGCACAGCAGCCAGGGGGTCAGTTCCTAATAATAAAGATGATGGCTTGCCAGGTAAGAGGGATATATAGGAGTAGAAAGGATGTGAGGTGGGAAGGGGAGGGCAATACAGAGGTGGGCAATAAGACCAGGATGGGCTAGACCCCAGATGGTTAATTACACTAACATGGACTGTCTTAAGGTGTTATGTTGGGGGGGGTGAAACAAGCTGGTAGAGACAGGGGTTAAAGTAGAGAGTAGTGGTGTAGGTGGAAAGTAAGACCAAGGGGCAGATAGACAGTGGGACTTAGAGTCAGAGCTCAGACAGGTAACCGAGTAAGTCAGCAAAAACCTATCAGCAAGCAGCTAACTACTGGGTACCTTAGTTGAGAAGAAATAGGTATAGAGGGGAGGAAACAGTGGCAGTGAAAGTAAATGGTAGCTGAGAGCAATGCTAGGGGAAAGTAGCAGGTAGAGTGGAGAGATAGGGCAGGAAGAAATTTCTCAGTCCTGGGTCAGAACTTTAATTTCATTGGAAATCAGGGAAGGATAGATGTATTAGGAGCTATCCTGGTTTAGACTGCCATCTAGTGGTCAGGTAGTGTAATTACAACAGAAGCCAGTGAGCAGAGATAGATGGTACAGTTGCAGGAGACAGCACAGAAGTGAAAAAAGAAAAAATATAAATATTAAGGGATAGAGAGGGGATTATGGCTGCTGGGTATCCTGGCTAGGTAACATATCATACATACACCAGATATTAAGCAAGTGTTTAAATATTACCACTCTGTTGGATAACACATACTTTCTTAGGTTCATTGGTTCATAGGTAGGTACTAGGCTATCTGCCTGAAGGCATTTATAAGCCTAGCCAGAATGTGTTGGCTTTTGTCGCCCCTTAGATTATTACCCTGTGCCTCTGTCCAGCAGAGCCACTGAAGCGATCCCCAAGGTAAACTTTCTGTTTTCCATCCACTCGTCAAGGTTTCTTTTGAAGAGTGTTAGCAAGGAGCTCTGCCTAATGCAAATTGGGATCTTGTTCCAAAGCATGGGAAGTCTCTGGGACAGGAATCTATCCCTCCAGCATGTCCTATTTATTGTTGTGGTTAGGTTTAGATCCCTAGAGCATGTGGCTCGAGGGGATAAGGGTTTCTTTAGGTGGAGCATGTCCATCAATTCTGGGTTGGACATGGCCTTGTATGTCAGGCAGAGATCACCTCTGAGTAGGCGGTATGTAACCGAGTACAGCTGTACTTTCTTCAGTCGAGCTGCATAGGGCATCTGTTTGAGGCCAGTGATCCTCTTGGTGAAGTACTTCTGTGGTCTTTCCAGCTGTTGCAGGTGTCTTGTAAGGTACATCCCAAATGGGGCATTGTACTCTATGATGGGTCTGATGAGTGATGAGTAGAGGGGGCACAATGACCTCTTTTGATCTGGATGCAAACCCTTTTGTGATTAGGTGGGCCACGTAGAAGGATTTTCTAACCACTTTGGCAATGTGATTATCAAAGGTGAGATTACTATCTACTTGGGTCCCCAGATCCCTTATTACGTCTTCCGTATTTAGGGGACTACCACCTATGTGGTAGTTTGTGGGTACTTTGTTTTTTCCAAAGGGGATGACATTGCACTTTTTGGCATTTAGCTTGAGGCCATGATTTTGACACCAGGTATCCATCTCAGTGAGACCCTTTTGGAGGATATCTGTGTCAGCTGGAGAGTCAATTATAGCCCCTAGTTTTCAGTCGTCTGCGAACTTGATCAGCCATAGTCCTCCTGTGCTTGCATGTACCTCTGAAAAGTATATGCCGAACAGAAGGGGTCCAAGGACTAAGCCCTAAGGAATGCCACTTGTAACCGGTTTAGAGTCAGACCTAGCTCCCGCAACTCTCACCGTGTGGGTTCTGTCCGTGAGCCAGTTGGCAACCCATCTTGTGATGTAGGGTTTATGTTCAGGCTGGTGAACTTGTCTATAATACCAGAATGGGGAATGGTGTTGAAGGCCTTAGCGAGGTCTAGGTAGGCTGTATGTACCACCTTTCCCTCGTCCATAGCCTTAGTAACTAGCTCAAAGAAGTCCACCAGGTTTAGGAGGCATGATCTGTCCTTAACAAAGCCGAACTGGGTAGAGTCAAGTGTTTGGAGGTTCCCAATGTCTCTGTTAATGAGTTCCATGATGATGCGCTCCATAGCCTTGCAGACCAAGCTAGTCAGGCTTATAGGGCAATAGTTCCAGGGGTCTGTTGTGGCTCCACCTTTGTGGAGTAGAATAACAGTTGCTGTGCACCACTCTATGGGTACATAGCCTGTGGAGAGGCTGAGTTTGAACAGTGTATTTAGGTGAGGGGTTAGTTCGTCTTTGAGCTCATGTAGGACGCAGCCTGGGACACCGCCCGGTCCCATTGATGCTGTGTTTTTGGCTTTGGAGAGGGCTGTTTTAAACTGAGTGTCTGTGATTTCAGGGACTCTACATTCTTCTGGTATGGTTATGGACCCTTTTGGCCACAACCTTTTTTGCTTCTTAGTGAACAGGGTTCTTAAGCAGGATGGCAAATCTTTTTGCTATAGAGGAGTTGGTCGGATTTGTTTGCAGGGAGTCCTTTCACCAGATAGGTAGGTACATAAGGTTTTAGTGTAGGATAGATGTTTCAAACTTTCTTGCCTCCTAGTGAACAGGGTTCTTAAGGAGGACAGCAAGTCTTTTTGCTATAGAGGAGTTGGTTGGATTTGTTTGCAGGGAGTCTTTTCACCAGGTAGTTAGGTACGTAAGGTCTTAGTCTAGGATAGATGTTTCAAACTTTCTTGCCTCCTAGTGAACAGGGAGTTTAAGCAGGATGGCAAGTCTTTTTGGCTGTAGAGGAGTTGGTTGGATTTGTTTGCAGGGAGTCCTTTCACCAGGTAGGTAGGTACGTAAGGTTTTAGTGTAGGATAGATGTTTCAAACTTTCTTGCCTCCTCATTCTTAAGCAGGATGGCAAATTTTTTGCTATAGAGGAGCTAGTTGGATTTGTTTGCAAGGAGCTCTTTCACCAGGTAAGTAGGTAGGTATGTGAGGTTTTAGTGTAGGATAGATGTTTCAAACTTTCTTGCCTCCTAGTGAACAGGGTTCTTAAGCAGGATGGCAAGTCATTTTGCTATAGAGGAGTTGGTTGGATTTGTTTGCAAATAGTCCTTTCACCAGGTAGGTAGGTACATAAGGTTTTAGTGTAGGATAGATGTTTCAGACCAGTAGTAACACCCTAAAAGCAACACAAGTTGGTGACTGTGGATCTGTTTATCTGCTGTTAAAGACCCTTTTTATAAAGCAATTAATTTTTTTCTAAAAAAAATGCACACACTTGCATTAGTTTAGTACAACATTCTTACACATCTGTCTCAGCCTTAATTGATCTCAAACAAGCTTTCTTGAAATACTACCAATGAATGAAGCTAAGGGGTTGAAGTCGCATTTCTGGCCCTACTGCCTAATCCCCAATCTTGACAGATTATCTGCATCTGCATTATAAATACCACACTGATATTGGATTGTCATATTGTGGCACTGTAGTCCAAACTCCATCTGAGAGGCTTAATATTTTGCCTACTGGCTCCGTGTAACAACTTTAAGGGAGTATGATCTGTAACTGCCATGCATTATCTCCAATATGTGTGATGTTGACGCTTTTAGTGAGCTCACGCTATACCCAAACATTCCTTCTCCAATGATTCTTCCCATGCACACCTCTCAACTGTCCAGATTTTCACAGAATCTCCAGATTTTTGCCTCTTATTTTTGGATTTTGTCCTCATAACATTTGTGGTTTTCTGACAAATCATTGAGGACTCATGTCACTAAATAATATCAAACAATGACAGACTTTTGAGTTTCAGACTTTATAATTTTCAGAAAAAAATATAATAATGCACAATCTATCATTATAGCCAATTTCTGAGTTTAAAGGAGCAATATTTAAAAATCTGTCCCTATTTTGGGCTTTTGCCCCCCCCCCCCCCCCCACATAATTTATGGCTTTGTCCAGATTTCTTGCATATATACTACTGGATAGTCATTTCCATTTGAATAAACTAGACTAAAAGTAGCCCTGTTCCATGACTTGAAGCCATTACCTCCACAACAAATTTATGGCCATAATCAAAGCTGGTTTGTAGAAGGGTCCACTCAAGATCTCCTTCACCTTATTCCTGCTCAAAACCCAGTTTCCAGATATCCTTATCTAGTCTGTTATTTGGATAAGGTCTACAAGAGAAGTATTAATGGTACAATAGTTAAGAACAGACTTCCTATAATATCCCATTGCTCTGAAAAAATACTCTTACCTGTGTTTTTTTGGTAAAAGGGGTAGGCCATAACCATAAAATTTCCACTCTGGTAGGCTCAAGCAACATATTGTCACTACCAAGTCGATAACCAAGGTCAGTACTTCTGTCATCCCTTCCTGAATTGTCTTTGCCTTAATGGTTAACCTAGTACCACTCTAATATACTGAACTCCTTGCTCCACCCAAGATCAAGATTCTGGGACATTTTTTAATCCCAAAGGGCATTGTGATGAATTTATACAATACAAATGAGGTGGCAAAAGTTGACCTCTGCTGTATTATATGTGTCAAGTGTACCTGCAAGTAATCATTATTCTGGTCAGTTATAATATTTTAGGCATGAAATAAGCATGTCATTTTGTCTTACTGTTTAATTTCCATAGACAACACAGAATCTGTTAACCCCATTATTGTTTAACAGTAACAGTATGAGTAAGGCCCAGGGACTACAGGAGTTCTGCATTACCTTCAGATCTAATATCCCTCATATTTCCTACTAGATAGTTTACTTCAATTGTTCAGGTACCCTGTAAAGACCCTGTTTGACTTGCAATTGGGTTTCTATATTCACATGATATTCCACCAATTGGTTGTACCCAGGCTAAGCTGTAAACATTCCAAAACTCCTCGATTACTACTCAGATTTCCTGAAACTGGGTAAGGAATAGCTGCTGTGACAGCATAACCTTATACATTAAACTAACAGACCAAGCCTCACTGAAATGGCATACCACAAGACCCACTTCTCATTCTTCCTATAACGCTATAACCCCCTGCAGATATTGAATGCCAATGTAGTTCTACCATGGCAGGGTTTAATTATGTTAACATGCTAGATTATGTGTTTCTGCCTTCTGCCTGGTAACTCTACAACATAATTAACATTACTTTGAACCTTTACAACAGTGAAATCATTTTGCCTTGCCTCCTGTAGCTTATTATGTTGAGCAGAAATAAGCACCATTACCTTTTGTCCAACATTTTCCTTTTGGGTTCACACTGTCCAGTCATACCACACCTTTTGTTGCTGTTGTGCTTGTGCTATGTACTTCTGTGCTAGTGAAATGAGCATCATTAAGCTTAGTCCTGAATTTCAGCATTTTCACCACAAATTACTCCCTGTGGAGATCATATTCACATTCACACTCATTGCAAAATAGGTCAACGAGCCCTCTCACCCTGTAGCTATAAAGTTACTCAAATGCCAAAAAATCATGGGCACTTCACTTGTCTGTATGCAAAGGTGAAATGCAGGTACTTGTCCAACTCCTATTTAGAAAGGTCCACAAATGCACTCAGTATTGCCTTAAGAACAGAATTAAACCTCACCACCAAGCCCCTTATTTGTTGATGGAAGGGATATTTTAACTGCTTTACTCACATCATTTCCACAAATAAGTCAGCAAGTTTGACATAGTTAGCATGTTCCATCTACCAGCATTTCCTGGGGAAAACTCATGCTGCTGAGCATTTTTAACAGACCATTTGCTACCTTTTCTGCTTCAATAGAGGGCAAAGCCATTATATTAGGGTACCTAGTATTATAGTCTATAACCATCAGGACAGTCCTCTTTCGTGAGGTGCTGGGTTGGTAAGATGCCAAACAACATCCATGGCTACTCTATAGAAAGGTTCTTCAATAAAAGACAAAGGTACCAAAGCTATGTATCCTGGATTGCCAAACTGGTGACACTGCTCACACGTCTTGCATTGCTCTCTCACATTTTTTATGATACATAGTCAATAAAAATCTTGAATATTCCTCCTTTCTTACCACTTTGGACAAGAAACATCTTTATTAAATTATCCTATATGACATAGGCAATCATACATTTATATAAATGAAAATAAACCAAATTTACATAATTTTAATTGCAAGCAGTATACATCACAAATCATACTGACATAGTTGCCAGCATTATACATCGCTTATAATCTATCTAGTCATTAGTAGTCATACATTACATAGGTCATTCAAATCCTGCCTTATTTTAAACCTCAGTCCTCTTATGTATTGTTCCCACAATTCCCATTTTTTCTATGTAATTTGCTCCTACCCTTTTCTAAAGATCCCAATTCCAGTTGCTTTATATCTGTTACTATATTCACTACTTGTAGTACAGACAGTTTAGACTTTGATTTCCATGTTCTAGAAATTGCTTTTTTTGGCAGCCACCATAATTAGGCTCAGCAAAGTCTTACTATGTGTAAGCAATTCCGATTATATCTCGTAGTGGAAAAAAATCATTCCTTAGTTACACCAGTTTGCTCACCCAGTATCCTTGACACAGTAATCTGCAGGGAATCTTTAAAGTCTGCCATCTCATTACACTCCAAGAAAAGATGTTACTCAGTACCTCTTCCTTCCCCATCACACCACCAACATTTGCTGTCTACCTGAGGAAAAATTCTTTGGAGTGAAAGTGGGATATAAAAATACCTGTGTAAAACGTTCCAAGCAAAGACCCTAAATTGAGCGAATCCCAACATTAACATTGCCTAGGGTTTTTAACCAAAGTTTGTTAAGGGCACCTAAGTGCTGTTACAATTGGGTTTTGCAGTAGGGACTGACAGCAGAGATTGATGGCTGGCTAACAAGAACAGTATAAGGGAAAACAGCATTTAAAAGCTGTTAGAATTTCACTCTGCCACACTTGTATACATAAAGTGTGTCAGAACAAAGTATCTAATAGCTTTTAAAGCCATTAATTCTTCAGAAACTAAAGCCAATAAAACATTTTGTGTTCCTAATTTTTTTTCTTCTGTAACTGGTAGTACATAGAAGAAGTAAAGCCCCATGCACTATTAAGAATTATGATTGGGTCTCCAATCATAACTCTCTGTTATGTGTCCTCAACATGGATATCAGGATTCACCTCTTGAGCTTTGGTCTTGAGATAAATTTTTTGGAAACCATGTCTCAAATACATAATAACCTGGTTATGATCAGAGCCCTGATCATTATCTTTTGTATTTAAAACCTGTCTCTGATTTTCTCTCCTTAGCATGGAGAACATCGATATCTGTGCAGTAACAGAAACCTGGTTCAAGGCTCCCGAGAGCACCCCAACACTACCAGGTTATACCTCATACCATGCTTTTCGGCCCCAAAACTTGGACCGAACCACAAAAGGAGGGGGGAGTATCAATATTCGTCAAGGATACCCACACCTCCAGGTTGGTGGCACAGCACGAAGCATCAGAGACTATCCATGTGCAACTAACAGTGGGTAAAACTGCCTTCCAGTTTATAGCCTGCTACAGACCACCCTCCCAAACCCAGGAACTCCACTCGGCCTTCCTGAAAACACTGGAAAATATGGAGGTCTCTCCAAACACCATTATATTGGGCGACTTCAACTACCCAAACATAGACTGGGAGCATTACTCTAGCTCAAACACCCTAGCCCAAAGGTTCCTAGAATTTATAAACTCAAATGCTATGGAACAACTTGTTACCACTCCCACAAGAGGGGAAAACATACTGGACCTGATCATCACCAACATGGGGACTCTGTGCTCCAGACCAGAAGTGTATCCCTCACTGGTAAGATCAGACCATAAACTAATCTCACTGGATATTCACATCCCGACCCCACCCCCTGCCCAGAAAACCATAGTGAAAAACTTCTCTAAAGCAAATTTCACACTCCTCAAAACCGAGGTGGAATCCTTCAAAGCCCCTGGGCTTGTGGAAAATACAGCCCAGACCGCAGAATCCTTTATAAACGCATTCTATGAACACCTTCAGGAATGCATGGATCATTCAATCCCAAATAAAACCAAGACCCAATCCTCCAAAGGCAGACGTCCTGTCTGGTGGACCCCAGCCATAAACAAACCACACAATAGAAGGAGGAAGCTACTACATGATAGAGCAAAATCCCAAAAAGGAAAGGCATCTCTGATCAGTATTAGCAAAAAACTATGGGCACTCATAAAATCGTCTAAGGCCAGCTTCGAGAGAAAAATTGCACAGGACACTAAGGATAATCACAAGGCTTTCTTTAGTTATGTTAGGAACCTGGGTGGGAATTCCCAGATATGCTCAGAATTAGTCCAGAATGACAAAAAATACACCAAACCCACAGACATTGCCAACATCCTAGCTGACAGGTTCAGCACAAACTCCCCCGCCCTACCAAAAGGGCAAATATCTATCCCAGCAGAGTGCTGCCCCCCTGACATCTCAGATGCTCAGGTAAGAGCTGCCCTCTCCAAAGCAAAAAACACAGCATCAATGGGACCAAACGGTGTCCCGGGCTGCATCCTACATGAACTCCAAGAAGAGCTAAACCCAAACATAAAACTACTGTTCAATCTCAGCCTTACTACAGGATATGTACCCAAAGAGTGGCGTACAGCAATGGTGGTCCCTCTCCACAAAGGTGGTGCCTCAACGGATCCTGGAAACTTTCACCCCATAAGCCTGACTAGCTTGGTCTGCAAAGCTATGGAAAGGATCATCATGGACCTTATAAATAAAGATATTGGGGACCTGCAGACACTGGATCCTACCCAGTTCGGCTTTGTTAAGGGCAGATCCTGCCTCTTAAACCTGGTCGATTTCTTTGAAACAGTCACCAAGGCCATTGACGAGGGGAAGGTGGTCCACACAGCCTACCTGGACCTCGCAAAAGTCTTCGATACAATACCCCACTCGGACATTATAGATAAGCTCACCAGCTTAAATATAAACCCCTATGTCACTAGATAGGTTGCAAACTGGCTCAAGGACAGAACCCACATGGTTAGAATTGCTGGAGCCATGTCAGACTCCAAACCAGTTACAAGTGGCATCCCACAAGGCTCAGTCCTGGGACCTCTCTTGTTCGGTATATATTTCTCAGAGGTACAGGCTAACACAGAAGGACTGTGGCTGACCAAGTTCGCAGATGACTGCAAACTGGGCGCCATAATCGACTCTCCAGCTGACACAAGCATCCTCCAAAAGGGCCTCATAGAAACAGACAACTGATGCCAGAGCCATGACCTGAAGCTAAACACCAAAAAGTGTATAGTCATCCCCTTTGGCAAAAACAAAGTGCCCACAAATTACCACATAAGTGGTAATCCATTAAGTACGGAAGAAGTAATTAGGGACCTCGGGACACAAGTTGATAGCAATCTCTCATTTGACAATCACATGGCCAAAGTGGTTAAAAAAACATTTTATATAGCCCACCTAATCATGAAGGGATTCACATCTAGATCAGGGGAGGTCATCGTGCCTCTTTACTCATCCCTCATCAGGCCCATAATTGAGTACAATGCCCCTTTTGGGATGTACCTTACCAGACACCTGCAGCAACTGGAAAGACCCCAAAAGTACCTCACCAAGAGGATCAAAGGGCTCAAATAGATGCCATATGCTGCCCGGTTAAAGAAACTCCAGCTCTACTCAGTGGCATACCGCCTGCTCAGAGGCGATCTGTGCCTGACATATAAAGCCATGTCAAACCCGGAATTAATGGACATGCTGCACCTCAGAAAATCCAAATCCCATCGAGCTAACTCGCTCGAGAGACTTGAACCTCAGCACTGAAATAAATAGGACAGATTCATAACCCAGAGGCTCCCTTCACTCTGGAATAAAATCCCAGTCCAGGTTAGGCAGAGTCCCTCATTGACTCACTTCAAGAGGAATCTTGATGAGTGGATGGGGGGTCGTAGGTTTACCCTGGGTATCACTTCTGTGTCACTGTTAGACAGAGGCACAGTATACTAACCTCAAAAAAGGCATAGCAAAATTAATTTAAAATGGGTGGCGAAAGCCAAACACACTCTGGCTAGGCTTATAAATGCCCTAGGGCAGATAGCCTAGTATGAACCTATGAACCTATGAACCTATGGTCTTTTGTTCCCTCATTATTTTTGGCTTTGTCCAAAATTCTTGCACTAAGAGGTTGAGAGGTATGGGAGAGGCAAAATAAGGTAATAGCTGGTAACTTGGGTTTCAGGCAGATCTGGGTAAGAAGTGGACTAGAAAAATAAACAATCACAGACAGACTAAACCAAAAGTCAGCCTTCTAGTTTCTTGATTTATACATTCAAAACTTTGCAAAAGTATTACCCCTTGACAGAACTACACAGGTAAGACTTAAAGACAGATGCAAGTGTTTGACTTGCTATTCAGACAACAAGAATTATTTACATATGCTATGGTGGTGTCCTAAAGACTGCAAGCTATAGAAAAGGTGATATCATGGATAAGGAATGCAGAGATTTGCATGTACTTGACATAGTTCATTTAGATTGTGGGCATGAATTTCAAGGAGAATATAGCAGATAAATCCTTAACAGCATGGTCACACTCTGATGGCTTTATTTTGAAGACTATAATGTCCTCAGCAATCTCTCTACCTTCAAAGTCAGCCTCAGATAATGCATCCTGCAAAAGATTCCATGGTGGTATGCTGTAATTACTTGATACTCTACCAAAAATGGCTCTATGATTTTGCTCAACTGTTCTGTATTGTTTGTATATGACTGGGTACCTAACACTGCAACAAGACACTGGCCTCTACTGCAGTGCTATGTGCCATGCTGGTGACACTACTTCACTACATTTATTCATCATGTCTGCCCTTTCCTCTAACATTCAGTTTTGAAACACTAAGTTGATATTACGACTCCCCTGCACTGCAAATCACAACTGTAGTTTGCAATTTTTCTGCTCTACAAAGGACTGTTGAGTACTACTGCATTGTTCTGTATTAAAAATATAAATGTATGAAAAGTGACACCAAAAGATACCATATTTCTAATAAAAAATGTTATGAGTGCTTAATGTTGTTAATGATTGGATATACTATGCCAATTATGAATTGCTGAGTGTTCCCAATGTGTCTGCTGACCATGACACTACAGTGCAATGTGTTTCCATTGTTTACCATACAATCTTTATTCATGCTGTAGTTAACAAAGCTTTTGAGAAAGTAAAGGAATCCAACTTCCAAAATCTGCACTAGTCCTTCAGTAATAATTATAGTATTCATGCATACATATGCAGTAATGCAACTTCTTTAGTAACTACCATATACATAATCGCTTGGTTTGAAACCGTGTGCCTTCTGCTATGTAATCTTACATTACTTTTAAACTGCAAAACTCAATTGCGTAAGGGCCTCTGGCTGAGGTGAACTTCCTAGTTAACATATGAAATGAATGAATTAATGAATTTATTTAAAACATGCTGAAAAAAAAACAGCATATCCTCTTATGCATCCTTATTTAAGAAAGGTATGCAGAGAAGTACATTAATTGTGTGTTTGAGACTAACATCTTCCCCCACACAGCTGGGAATGCTTGAAGCCATGGAAATATTAACAGCATGTAAAGAAAATATATTGATGTGACTAAATGACAACTGTGAACAGAGGTAATCCAGAAAGCTTGAGTCAGGTCTGGTATCCTACATGTGACCCAGGGTTGACAGGACTAACAAGAAACAGAGTTGTTGTGTCTTTCGGCTTTTCCCGGTTAGGGGTCGCCACAACAGAACTCCAGTCCGCTAATGATTGGCAGTAGATTTTTACATGCTGGCTTGCCGGGCCTAATGCACAACCTTCAACGAAGGAATGCCCATTCACACATGTCGCCACACAGAAGACGCTCTAACTGAGAATCGAACAGGCAACGTCTAATTGTGAGGCGACAACGCTACCACAGCACCACCACCACAGTAAACAGAGTACAAAGGATTAATCCAGATAAAATCACTTTAGCTAGCAGATCTAGGAGATTCTTTCTCTGATACCTTTCCTGAGAGAGGAATAAAGATGCCTTGTACAGGTCAGTTATTTAAAGGCAGTTACAGATAATGGTGAATGGGTCCAGGGGGTTGATTGGAACAAAATCTACTACCAAATCCACAGCAACATCATGTGCAATTGAATGTATATTTCTGTCTTTCCACACATGATGTCAGAGCTCCTTAAGGTGATCTTCCCTCAACCACCAAACCAAGTGCTTCACTTTTTCACTCCCACCCCAGTACTTCACTAACCAGACTGTGCCCCCACCCCCCCCCACACACACACACACACACACACTTTTTCAAATTCCTGGATCCGCCACTGCTAAACACAGACCACGTTTTAGCACTTATTATATCTTTAGGTTTATGACAAGCACAATCTGTGTTTTAACTATTCTTATATCAGTAGTTCAACATCCATTTTAAAAGCCAGAGTTGGCTCTGTTGTGTTACTTAAGACCAGAATATTAGTGCTGTAACTGGTAGTAAATTTCACCTGACCAAACATTTCAGCTGCTTCCATAGTAGAGAGTTCATATATATATTTTTTGAACAGAATGTTTTTCCTTCATCCCCTTCATTTATTAGAAAAAATATCTTTTGATATATCACTCAAATGCATTCTTGTCATAAACCTGGCCATTAATCAGTCCTTTCATTTTAAAAATTCAGTGTCAGTTGTGGCATTTACTGGCAACCATAAAAAATGGCTATGCAGTATATAAGTAACCACAAAACCGAGATGACTGATGGAAGACAGTACATTTTGTTCCTGCTAGTTTCTTTCCTGTAAACAACTGAACCAAATCACAAAGAATTCACTGTTACGGTAAAAACCCAGAAACTTAATCTTACATTTGGCCTTGTGATCATTAAATGTCACCACTGTGTGACTTTTTACCAATATGTAATGACTCCCTAATATCACATCAATACAGTAAAGAAGAATAAATGTAGAATCTAAAAATAGACCTAACATTTGCATCCTGATAAAAATTATACAAACACACATTCCTTCCCTGTCAGTATATCACAGTGGTAGATGAACAGCTGAGAGAGCTAATGCTTTACTTTATCTCAAGGAGTGAGTGCCCTGTCATGAATAAATATACATGACATTATTCATTAAGAAATGCAACTTTTTGCCATGATGCTTAAGAGTCTAGACTATTGTCCTATTAAATATCAAGTGTGTTGATTCACTTTTGGAGAAGAATTACCAGACATTTATATTTTTAGCATCAACTGAATCCATAATCTGCTTTCCATAAGTTATTCTAACGTGTGTCACAACTGTGAAGATGAACCTTGGCTAAATGAATGTAGGGGTTTGGGAACAATGTGCTTCCTTGTGCCCATCCCCACCCCACCACGCATATACATGGCCACAGATAAGGATAAGCCAGATTTGTCGAATACAGGTTCTCCTCCTTTATTTAAAGTAAGTAGGCTTTCATCTATTGAGTACAAAGTAGAAATATAGGGCAAAATTTAAAAAAAAATTAACAGTAGATATTTACTGAGTAATTTATAAACCAAACATGGCAGAAAAATGATTATTTAGTAATAAAAGAGAGAGACTAGAAATCCTATGTAGGTGAGAGATGGTTAGAAAGTTCTTGTACACTACTTCACTCATGAAAGTAGCCTCTAGTTTAGATTTAAAGAGTTTGTAATACCGTAATCTTCAAACAGTAAACTACAGTGCATTCCATAATTTTTGACCAACCGTGGAAAAGGTTCAATTACAACCTTTAAAGGAATACCATAACTGGACTTATTTATGTAAAGGTAAATGAAGTCAAACCAAGTAATGAACGTACGATGGGTCAAGCCTTAAGGAAGCTGAATAGGAAAAACATGAACTCTTTTTACTTTCAAACATATCTATGATTATGACACACATTTATAAGTAATTAGATGATCATGCACATTCATCATGTCACAGTTAAACTGAATTCTCCCCATTATTTCAATGCCTCACTTTTGTCTTCATTACTCGGGCTAGTGATGACATTTTTTCTTAACTTTCTTGAAACAGATCTCTCATAGCAGACTGGCTGTAGAGGAACATTACTATTTTTTTCACAACTTGCCTATGACTATTTCATATATATTATATTCAGAAGCCAAATAAAGTGTGCTGTGAGCATGAAATGCAAAGCTTTCAACAATATCATTTCATTTTCAAGCACTGTTGAAACACAATGACTCCAGAGTTAAGCAGAGAACATGAAGAGAAAAGAGTAGGTACGCATGCATTTTTTGTAAACAATGTAAGTATGTTAATTCAGGCCTGTATACAGTCTTTAGTTGCATGAATGAGACTATGGTCTACATTTATATTTTGGTCACAATTCTAAGAATATTATCTGCCAAAGTAGATTGGCAAAGTAGAAGTGACTCCAGAGTTAAGCAGAGAACATGAAGAGAACAGAGTAGGTACGCATGCATTTTTTGTAAACAATGTAAGTATGTTAATTCAGGCCTGTATACAGTCTTTAGTTGCATGAATGAGACTATGGTCTACATTTATATTTTGGTCACAATTCTAAGAATATTATCTGCCAAAGTTGCAACTGTTGCAAGCATTTTAAATAAGGAGGACATCATGCTAACTATTACAGTGAATGTACAAGCATGCATATACAGTTCAATATATTGTATCTGAAAATGCTTAATACATACATTTCATCACCTGCAGTAACTTTAAAACACAAAACTAAATTAGAAAATATTAACTTTATGTAGGACTTTGATATCAGGGAAAGTGATTTGGACAGTCTGTTTGGCAAAAAGTGCCTGACGTGGCAAGAAAGACTAAAAGCCACTATAGAACTTTGCATCAGTGTAACAGTGAGCTTAGAAAGTACCTCAAACCTCAGAGCTGCAGTGGTTTGATTATGATTTGAACAGATATTGCTTGTATTTATGTATCATAGGAATAAAACTAATAAAGTGGACACAGGGCCATAAAATTCCTAGCCATATGCACCATTAAGAAGGCATGCTTAAAAGTTCTTGCCACTATTTTAAAACACTTTATAGTGTTCCTCTCCCATAGAAAAACTCATAGTACCTATATGTAGGACATGATACTGAAGAAAGGCAGACAATCAGGTATGAAGTAGATGTGACACCCCCAATGGTAATCAAACTCCCAATGTCAGCCTAGTCAGCATCACCATGTCACCAGTGGAACAGTAGAACAGGTCAACCTGCACTGAGAAGGTATCTGGTGCATAAGGACCTATAAGGGGTTGGGGTTGTTTCAACGATTAAGGTGTTTACTTTAAAGGCGCAATGTACAGGGTTTGATCCTTACCTTTGAAATGGAAATTGGATAGGCTTAAAACAGCCCACAAGGCTGCACTTGCACCACCTTACTAATGGGTGCTAAGCCTAACCCTAACACTGCCCCTTCCTCCAACCCTAGCCCTACACCTTAATGTCATTAAAACCTTTTCATAACACTGTGGCTACACAAGATAGACTCAGATACACAAGCATTCACAAACACACACAAACAATAACACATCTATCCCCTTACGTAACCCATACCTTTACCCTAAAATACACAAACTCGCACACAAACACAAAATACCAATCATTTACTCATCCCCAGCCCTAACCCTAACTCACATACACACTTACACACACTCTAACCCCCCCAACCCCACTTACTTGTATCGACATTCCATACCATTGACAAATCCACCATTCTGCCATCCATACTGTTGATATTAAATTGTACCTCTGCATTTAATGAACAATGGTACGTTAGGTAAAATACAGGTGGAAATATATACAAGGATCCCTATCAGCTGATCAAAGTTTCAAAACTTCAAAATCGAAATAAAAATAAAAAACAGTAAAATAAAATAAAACAACTTGCCTGTAATATATATATATATATATATATATATATATATATATATATATATATATACACACACACACACACACACACACACACACACACACACACACACACAGACACACACACACACACACACACACACACACACACACACACACACACACACATTTTTTTTTATTTTGTGGTAAACCACCAAGGATTAAAGTCAGCCACTGTTGCTAGACATTAGAGCTTCATTTCTTTTATTGTTCAGAAAATGGTTGTCCAAACGCTAGTTCTTTTTAATTGAATTGAATTAATATTTAAAAAATCCCAGATTTTTGGTCTTTGTCTCACCATTATTTTGCCTTTACCCCAATTCTTGAGTGAAAATTTTAAAAGCTATAGTGACAGGAAAAATAATGTAAGGGAGATGACAAGAAAGTTACCAGAAACAGTTTATAAACTACAAATCTGGAGGACCACAGAATTTCAGCAATTCCCATGCACCAAGATGATGAATGACCCACAATACAGGCAACACATTTCATTGGCCACTGCCAGGAAAAAGAAGCAATATTACAAGCTGAAGGATGGTGGAAAGCACTTAGGGCCCACCACTTAATAGACAACAATTGCACTTGAGCAAAGTTACCAAATGCACCATCTCAAAAACAGAGGGCTAACGGAGTGCAGAATTCAGACAACACCAATACACCAGACTGAAGTACTACCCACAATGCAGGCAACAATTTTATTTGAAGCATACTGAAAAGACACTGCAATAGGCTGGAAAGCACTAGAAAAGACACAGGGCAGCAGAAATCTAACACAGAGCTTTAGAATCTTGAAGGCAAGATGTCAATTAAGCCAAATTAAAAAAAAATGTAAGATATTCAGGACCTAGTAACAAAAAAACAGCATGAAAAACAGTTTCTGTTGGGAGCTCACATATATGCTCACACTACATTCCAAATCTGCACATTTTCGTGATGTTCAATTAATCATAGCAATTATAATAATTGTAGAAAACACAAGGCAACTGAGTCTTGTGGCCAGTTATGCCTTGCCCATACCCACCATGAGAGTGTAGCTCCTTTTTCAAGGAGGGCTAGACCAGTCACACCAGGGGTGAATGTGATTAACATTTTACTGTTTCACTGACACCTTTAGCTGATTCTCTGATGTTACCTCTCTGAAGTGGCCTTTTTACCTTTTTACCAAACATCACTTTTTAAATGCATGCTCTTACAAATAACTTTCTTTTCTTTCCTTGCACTTCTTTGTTTTAAACCATTGTATACTCATCTATTACTTTTGTTCACACCTTACAAAATTTGTATCTATTGATATGCACTGTTGTCTTTTGTAAAACTATTTCTTCTGTATGTTCTAATTACATTTATTCTGTTAAATTGCTTAAAGTCACTTTAATTTTTTTTTTGTAGCTTTTCTACATGCATTTATATTTGGAGATTTTCCCCCTAGGCTGCTTCTAAAAAGGTTCAGTTTATGCCCAGATGGACAATCCCAGTCGACAAATGTTAATAAATAACTAAATAAAAAAATGTGAAATCCTCAGAAACCTGCTTTAGTTCCTTTAGGCTGTGGCACCAGCTTGGTACCTAACTTGTCCCATCCCCTCTTCTATTCTCAGATATTCAACTCACACAATGAATACTTTCAGCAGCTCATTTTTACCCATAGGGCTTGGGAATCCCAAACCAATCAATTTTGAATGAGCTTCCCTTGAATCCTGCTGTCACTTTCTAAAAATTCTGTATTCCTAAGTATCTTTAAAAGAGTTCTACCTATGTGCAAAAATCACATCAAGACCATTACTCTCCCATGGATCTTGGCTGCTTTTAGGGCCAACAGGGATCATTTAGGAGCACAATACCACAAAAGTAAGAGTGTAAGCACTCATACTAAATGTACAGTTGCTCACAGTAAAGCAAAGCAAAGAATGCCATTTGATCTAGCAAAGATAGATAGATAGATAGATAGATAGATAGATAGATAGATAGATAGATAGATAGATAGATAGATAGATAGATAGATAGATAAGATATATGATAGATAGATAGATAGATAGATAGATAGATAGATAGATAGATAGATAGATAGATAAAACATGTTTATATAACAAGCAGAAACAGTATGCCAACAATGCAAAACAATTCCAAAAAAGTGTTAACCATCTCCTCTATCTAGCATACTCCAAACTACATCATCATTTATGCATCTTGATGACCGTGACTACTGAGCCATTTTATTCAGAAGCTTATAAGTGCCACCTCCACATGCAATAATAATCTGTCTTGACACCACATCCTTAATGTTTTCACCTTTGCATAGTCCATTCTATTCCAATATGCAGGTAAAGCAAATTTTTTAAGCCTGGCTCTGTTGCAGTTAGCAATTTTCCTCCAGAGTTTCTCAAGCTCAGTTCTAATTCTGTTTTACACTCTCTGTCCATTCTTATTAACATATCCATAAAAGAGGGCAGGTTACATCTTGCTGGAAACATGTCTTCATTACATCCCTACGAAAAGCAGGCCACTCTAAAGTCAACAGCTATTGATCTAACACTCTTCTCTCCAATATGTAAAGTATTGAAGAAATTTATATGTAAATAGCTCCTAGAAAATATACATACTTATGTGATATCTAATACCCAACATAGGTCTTGGCCACTACACTGGACTGTCACTGCCTTCTTGGACGTAGTATAATTAATTCACACTGAACTTCAAACTCTGGAAATTTGGTTTCCTTTCACAAGTGATACTAGTACAAAAGTGAGAGAACTACCTGTAGATGTTTTGTATGACACCTGGAGTAATGGCACATAATATACAGTATCCACACTAAATATTATTTTTTTCTGGGTTCATATGATGGTCAACCTCTTGGTGGAGCAAGGCGTTATATTTATTCACTAAACCAGTTATAAAAACTTAATGTTTTAACCTGCACTAACTAAAGCTGTACATCTAAGGTTCAGTTTTTGATATAACATTTTTATTTTCATTTCAATCATGCGTTTACTTTTGCAGACTCAAACAGTATATGGTTGGTACCTCTAAGAGAAGGATGGCTGTTGATGGTCCATATATTTGGATATGAAGTATGTATGAGCTGCAACAATGAATCCTTGTAATTAGGAAGAGATCAGAGTCAATTTCATGGAATGGGCAGGAAAGAAGCCTGAGCGGCTGAAACTGAGCAGTTGTTTAAATATGCAGTCTGTCCCTAGTTGGAGTCTTCTTATACAGTTCATCAAGAAAGCCATCATGGCCAGGTGCTTTGCTGATCTTAAGCTTTTCCATTGTGGTAAAAGTGCTGTTGTGAGCCAGTCTGTTGGATAAGAGGCTGTGCTTCTAACTGCAGGGCTGATGAGGGAGGCTCAACATTATCACCACCGTCAGACCATGGAGATGAGGCAAGGCACTAGGGTCCTGAAGGAAATGTGCCATGAACTGGGACTAACATGACTGGTGTCTAGAAGACTGACCATCCACACTCTGCATGTGCATATAACTGGAACTTGGTCACTCTTCAATACCTGCATATGAAACCGATATACTACTAGCCTGATGAGGTGCTCTCCAGGTATGTGAAGGCCAAGATAAAAGCCCCTAGGGTTAGAGGCTCTGCCTGCACCCCATTATATCATAGCATGCAATTAAAGGCTAGAATCACAGCAAAGATAAGAATATGGGATAGCAACAGGACTGGGGTGGTGGAAAGGTTGAAAAGAATTAGTGGTGGCAGTTATTAACCTGGCACCTGGGGTGAAAAAAAATACATTAATATTATAATAGCTTTGTCTGTGATTAGACATGTAAGATATTCCTTACCTTCAGTAGATAGTTATGGAAGAGATACCTTATACAAAATTACAAAAGGTGTCAGGTAAAGATACTAGGACAGGTAAGTCAAATAGTTGACAGAAATGAGTGGACAAAACTGAGTAAGGTTTCTCAGGAAATCAGACTGACTGTGCTGAAAAGGGATCACTTAAATAAAGACTAACAGTAAAAGTACAGCTTCAAGGGCTACCAATTTATTTTAACTTACTCAAAGAACTGTTAACTTCAAAATAAAAGTAGGGGTGATCCGGAATAGAACAAAAGGTAATAAAGTACTGCATTAAGTCTGATGTGTAGCAACAGTGATGTATGTTCGCAACAACCACAAAAAATAACAAATCTGTGAAACAGATGTTAGCTGCAGCTGAGAAGGTCCCCATATCTGCAAGAGCTAACTAGGAGAAGACTGATTTTTTTTTTTTAAGTGTCATGTTTTTTTTTTCCCTTTGGTGCAAAAGATTGTCATTGGTTGATAATTTATAATAAATTCAAAAAAAAAATACTATAAATTCATAGTGAAGTCTTTCATATAACATAATATAACAAATGATTAAACATATAATTACAAATAAAAGATAAAGAGAAAAAATTCTGAATCAATCGACGGCAGATCAGGTACATCAAAAATCAATACATATAATTCAAGAAGCAAAAAACGTTTATTTGGTGGTTAGCGCTTTCACAGTATTTCAAGACTGCTGGATTGATTTTTGATGTACCTGATCTGCCATGCATTGGTTCAGCATTTTTTCTCTTTCTCTTTAATTATCATTGTGATAGTGTTGTGTTTTACATAACTGTTTGGTGAACCATTTATTTCTCTTACTTGAACTGTTTTTTGCTTCTACATAATTATAAATATATGCAGTATTTATACTGTGTGTTTATACCCTGTGATTTACAAATATAAATGACTCTACAAACAGACCTGAAAACTAAGTAAAAAAACAGAGAATGCATTAGGAAAACCAATGCCATTCCATTATGAAATTTCGGTAACCTAACTTTCAAACGAGTCTCTTTTGAGCGAACCACAGTTTGCTGTACAGAAGCAATCGAACTTTCACTGCAATGCTTGTTAAAAGCAGCGGCTGTAGGAACATCAAGCCATAAGTTCTACAGAAACAAGATGCCATAAAAGTAACCACTGCAGGAACTTTGAGCAAATAAATAAGTAAATAACATTAAGCAAGAAAATAAATAAGTACATGAAGTAACATTAAGTAGTGGGCCTTTGCAGGATAATGACGCCAGCAGCTGGGAAAAAATCAGGCTACAGATTTTCAGCAATCATATTATCAAATGGGTCTTCATGAAGCCAGACATATTTCAGGCTATTTAGGAAGCATCCTGAGATATTATCAGAGTCCATCAAAGTTGTATTCTTGGCCTTAAAGATCATATCTAGGATCTTCTCGCTACTTAGAGTTGAAGGGATTATGTTAAATGAAATTTCCTGGGGAATAGATAGGGGTGGGGGTGGGGTAAAAGTTGGAGGTGAATTTGAAAGCCAGAAGATTTGATATATCTCATGATTCCATGAACATGACTGCATTTATCAACAGTATGGCAAACTGTTGTGTGCTACCTTTGAGGTTTCAGACATAGCTAAAGAAAGCCTCAAGGCTGTGCTTGGCCTGGGATGCTATCTCATCCTCAAAATGTGCTTTGTTGGACTTAATTAATCCTCTGAGTTGTTTATTCAGTTTAATGTGAAGGTTTTTATTTTATTGATTTATTTTTTTTTTAGTGTTACACTTCCTAAGTTTAGCTATGACTTTTTTCTTTTGTTGTACAACCTGCATCATTTAGAATTCCAGCAGGGTGTTTTTTTTTTTTTGAGTTTGTTTAGGGCTTACTTCTGGAAGCACAGCAGCCTCTGTGCAGTCATTGACATGGCTCTACAGAGCTTCTGTAAATAATTCTGCATAGGCTGCTGTGTTATCTGGGTTTGAAGGGATTTGAAATTTTGACAGGTTATCATAGGTTCATAGGTTCATATGCCCTGGAGCCTTTACAAGCCTAGCCATAGGATTACCCTGGAATAGTGCCACCCGACCTTAGTTCCCAGTACCTTTGTCGCATAGAGCCACTGGTGTTATCCCTGGGGTGAATTTTCTGTTTCCCATCCACTCATCAAGATTTCTCTTGAAGAGGGTCAGTGAGGTGCTCTGCTTGACATGTATGGGAAGTCTGTTCCATAGCATGGGCAGTCTCTGGGTTATGAACTTGTCCCTCCAGCATGTTCTGTTGATTGTGGTAATGAGGTTGAGGTCTCTGGTGCATGTGGTGTGGAAGGATTGGGATTTCTTTAGATGTAGCATTTCTAACAGAGCTGGGTCAGACATGGCTTTGTAAGTCAAGCAGAGATCGCCACTAAGTAGGTCATATGAGACAGAGAATAGTTGGAGTTTTTTGAGTCTGTCCATATAGGACAAGTGTTTAAGGTCTAGGATCTTCTTTGTGAGGTACTTTTGCAGCCTCTCCAGTTGCTGCAGGTGTCTAGTGAGGTGCATGCCAAATGGGGCACTGTACTCGATGACTGGCCTAATGAGGGAAGAGTAGAGGCAGACAATGACCTCTTTCTTCCTGGATGCAAAACCCTTAGTAATGAGATGTGCCACATAGAAAGACTTTCTGACCACAGTGCAACGTGGTGATCAAAAGAGAGGTTGCTGTCAACCTGTGTTCCCAGATCTCTTATAACTTCTTCTGCATTCAGTGGACTACCATCAATGTGGTAATTCATGGGAAGCGGGTTTTTCCCCAAAGAGGATGACGACACATTTTTTTATCAATTAATAAAATGTAGTTTGCCATGGAGTAGTTTCTAACCATTACAGGGTTTGCTGGGGTTACAGAACTGATTCTTATTTCAAAAGAGACTGTTGTCTGACCTTACCAGAAATGACATGACACAGGGGCATTCTCCTTTATTTGTGTGAGAGCCAGATCCAATATGCTTGTACCTGTAGAAGGCATATGCACTAACTGGTCCAGGGTGCTTTTGTTTGCAAAGTCTTGCAATCTTTGGACCTACAGATTTGAGGTTGTGCTTCCCAGTTTATAGTGGGATAATTAAAATTCCTCATGAGTATGGTATTTGGTTGAATGGTGAGTGTTTCCAATAGGTCAAGGTATGATCTATAGGATTCATGGGACATGCAGAGTGACCTATGGCTTGCTAGGATATGGTATGGGACTTTATCTAAGGTAATCTGCATGTGGAGGATCTCTAATGCATCATCCTGTTTAACTAACCTAGAATTATGCTTGTTATAGATGTAGAGTGAGACACCACCATCTGTAATCCCAGCCTGTGCAATTGTTGGCCCAATGTGTGGAAGGTAGTGAAGCCTAGCACTGTTGGGGTACTCTATGTAGCTTTAAACCATGCCTCAGTAACTGCATAGATGTATGCTTTCTATAAGGTTAGGAGAGCTTGGAGGTAGTGGAGCTTCTTGTTTAGGCTCCTGACACTGAGCAGTAACACCTTTAAATTCCCTTGGGTCGAATTGGTTATGTTGGAAGGTTTGTCAATTTGGCATTGCCTAAAAAAGTCTCTGTGGGGAAGGACAATAGTTTAGCTAATATTCAAAAACATAGAGGGAACAGCTTCAGAGCATCATTGGTAAAGCAACATGGTTTGCTGAGCATGTCCTCCCATGCTGTTCTTCTAGAATGACACCAAAAAATAAGCAATCATTAAAGTCAGTCATCTTGTGTTCAGATTGTGGCATCATCCTTGGTGAGGTAGAATGCTGCTCAGTGCTAGGCACATACCACCCTGTGATACATATTTTAAGGACAATAATAATTCTCTTCATATAGTCTAGGGAGGTCATTTAAACTTACATGGACTATGACTGAATCATACTGGTACCTGTGGTGCAGTGCCCTGAATGCATGCTTATCTTGGCCCCTGGCAGGAAACTGGCCACTATTTTCTACTTGTTTAGCCTAGTGAGTGGAGCATCAGTAAGTTGTACAATGGAGGCTCCTATGACTAGAGTCCTGGGTAGTGCATTGGCTTGCCCTATGAGCTTGGTAGATAAGGCTCCACTGGGTGTGGCTGTACATGAAATGTTAGGTGTTTTTTTCTGTTGAGTGCTTTCAGGTTTGTTGAGGATAATTGTTGCAGGGGGAGTGTCTAGGAGGTCTTTGGGGTTTAAGAAGATCACATTTAAGTGTCTCAGCATAAGTAGGGCTATGTGTGAGTTGCATACTGTGTGATGGGTGTAGGGTGTCTATTTCTAACAACCTGATTGTTATTACAAGTGTTTGCATGAAAGAGTTTTGCCTCCAGAGACATTTTGTATATACATCTCTCATATATTGTATTTGTTTCTTAGAGGATTAAATGGTTGTCAGTAAATATTAGACAATTGTTATATTGTCTCAATATACCAATATCCTCCAAACTTGCTGTGGAGAAATTAGGAAAGTGCATATCTATGATGTCAGGTCCATTACTGGGTGAGATACAAGGGTGTGTGCATAATGGGTTAATTGTAGACTGACTAAGGATACTTTTGAGGATAGAGACGAGACTAGACTAGGCTATATAATACTTAAATCAAGTGCAGTGCTCCTCAATGTGCAAACTAGGTGCTCTATGCTACTCAACACACAAAGTAGTTGTTCGACAATCAGTGAGTTACTGGTACCATTTCAAAGGTAGTTTTATACAGAAAGTTTCCTTTCTAGGTATCTGTGTCTATAGAGGGTGTGATGCCCCACCACCTCTGGGCCAGTAATCAAGAAGCCTCAGTCCTCACCACTGGCACCAGTGGGGGACGTTCACTGAGAGGATAACATGTACACACATAGTATATCCAGATGCACCTCTCTGCATAAAGAACAATTAAGCACAATTTCCCTTAAGAGCACACAAGGAACACAGTCAGTCAGGGGGCTGGTTCCTCTGTCTTACTCCATATCCCCAATAAGACTCCCCACTTGCACAACTATAGAATTGAGTCCTTCGCCAGGGTTCCAAGCCAAGTCCTCCAACACTCTCTCTGTCCAATGAGTGCTTCGTGTTCCTGACCAAGTAGCTGGCTCACACAGTCTCTCTTAAACTGGTCTGCAAATGCCCATAGCATGCTCTTTGGTATAGAGTTTAACTTCTCCACAAGACCATTAGTCTGGGGATGGTAGGGATTTGTCTTTAGGTGTTTCACCCCGCAGTGCTTCCACAAACAAGCCAGCAGGTCTGACATGAAATTGGCACCTCTGTCAGTCAGTATTTCTCTTGGGAAACCTACTCTGCTGAAAATCTGTAGCAAAGCATTTGACACCTTCTCTGTCTCAATGGAGGGCATAATCTACTACCACTAGGATATACTTCTTCCCTGTGGAACTTGGGGTACTCAGAGGCCCCACAATATCCATAGCTACTCTCTGAAATGGCTCCTCAAGCACAGACAAAGGCATCAAAGGAGCTTTTACCTTGTCTCCTGCCTTGCCTACTTTTTGGCACTGGTCACAGGTCCGGCAGTACCCTGTTACATCCCTTGCAATCCCAGGCCAATAATAGTTCAGCATAATATGTCTCTTGGTATGGTTTATGCCCATATGACCTGCAAAAGGAATGTCATGGGGTATGGCTAGAAGTGCCAGATGGTAGACTCTGGGTGCTACCAACTGCTGTATTCTCTCACCCTCTAGCCCTCCCTCAGGGGTCCATTCTCTATACAGTAACCATTTGTTCCAGTATACAGACTCCCTTTTCCTTGAGAATCAGGCACCTCCCTAGCTACCTCCCTCAAGCCTTGTGATGTAGGGTCTGACAGCTGAGCCTGTCTCAGCTTTCTCTTTGTAACCCTTCCCAGCTCCCCTTCCACTGAAAGTATGGTACCTCTGACAGCGGTTCCTTTGTCAGCCTGTGTACTACTACTCATCTCTGAGCTTGCAGCCACTCTGCCCAAGGAAACATCAGTACCCAGAAGCAGCTGTGGTTCACCTTCAGTCTCACTGCTACATGGTAGCTCCCTCCCTGAAGTAGCCACCTCACCAGTCCTGGCTTCAAGCATGCGGTCAGTCTGGGTCCCCCCCCAGGCTACCAGATCCACATGCCTGTCTCCAAGCCTGACTGCACGCAACTGCATGCACACAAGGTACTGCATTATCAAAATCATTACCTATCAGGACATCTGCAGGTATATCCTCAAACACACCTACTTGCTTGCTTCCTTTTCCACCTCCCCAGTCAAGGTGAACCCTAGCCAAAGGTATTTGGAATGGGGACCCTCCTAAAGCTCTGATTGGAGTAGACTGCCCAAGCAAGTAGTCTTTCTCTTTAACCATTGCAGGCTTCACAATGGCTAGGTCAAAGGCTGTGTCTCTCTTAGCAGTGGCCTGTTTCCCATCTACTAAGCTGGGATATAACCTCTTGTGGTAGTTTGGTACCCTTGTTATCTCCAGACAATTTACCACAGGCATTCTGTTATTCCAACTTGTTCGGTCCCCTACCTTTTGTTCCCCACCTTGGCTCTGTGGACATCTATATGATACATGGCCCCACTGGTTACATTTAAAACATTTAACACCTGATCCTGGCCTTCTATCTGAACTAGTGACTTCCCCTGTTACTGGAGGACTTTGTTGGGGTGGCTTAGGCTGCCCACCATGGGTTCCCTTATATCCATGTACAGCACTGGGTATCCCCTTCCTGTGCAGTGATGCCATACTTGCTAATTAGAGATCTCCTTTTTTCCCCAGATAATGTGCAGTGTTCCATTCCGTATCTGTCAACCAGATTCTCATGTCCTCAGGCAAAGTGCTAAGGGCTTGTTCCCTCACCAAAAGGTGTGACAGCCCTTCAAAAGTAGTGACATGACACCCACTCACCCACCTATAAAAATAAGCAGTTAACTCAGCAATATAATCACACACACTTTCATCTGCTTTGCGTCTATGCTCAGAAACTTTTTTCTATAAGATTCAGGTATTAACTTAAAACACTCTAATAAACATTTGTTTTACTTTGTTATAGTCTAACCAATCAATATCAGACAATTTAGAAACAGCAGTTACAGCTTTACCATAGAGTAAGGAGGTCAGGAACTGAACCCAGAACCTTTGGTCAGCATTATACTGTTTACATACCATTTCAAACATATGAATTAAACCATCAAAATGATCACCCTCTGTAAATTGTGGAAGAAAATAACTGACCTTTATTTCTTCTGTGGTTCGGTTATTCCCTTCCTCATTACCTACATGACCCTGGCGAAGAGCCACCATCTCCCTCTAATGTTGCCTCTGCCTCTCATTTTCTTCAGCCTCCAAATGTCGCAGTCTCTCTGCTGATTCTGCTTCAATCTCCAAATGCCGCAGTTTCTCTTTTGATTCTAATTCCAAACGTTTGGACTCCAGTTCAAGTCTCTTTAACTCAGATGGATTCTTAAGTCCTCTGAGGAAAAGTTGAACTGTTAATTTTCTCTGAGCTGTACATCCCCAATCCCAGTCTGGTTGTCTTCCTGGTTGCTGGTCTGTGATGCAGCTGTGACTAAGGCTGCAATCATTTCCCCTTTAGTCAGGTTGGCATATACTATTCCTTTGGCTTGGTACATCACAGACAACTGGCTCCTTGTCAGCTTGCCATAATCCTCTGCTGACATCCTTGCCTGCTCTCCCTGACTAACTAAGCAAACAAAAAGAAATAAATAAAACTATTGTGACATGAAACTGTGAATGTTCACCATGTGGCTGCTTGAGAGTACAAACACTTTCTGCTTATAGGCTACAGAAGTTCAATATCCACACCACTGTTCACCAGTAAGTGAGGTGGAGATCCCACCACTGCCAACCAATATGTGATGACCCACCACCTCTGGGCCAGTAATCAAGTAGCCTCAATCCTCACCACTGACACCTGTGGGGAACATTCACTAGGAGGATAACAGGTATACAGACACAGTATCTCCAGATGCAGCTCTCTGCATCAAGCACAATCAAGCACAAATTCCCTTAAGAGCACATAAGGAACACAGTCAGTCTGTGGGCTGGTTCCTCTCTCTTTCTCCAGATCCCCAATAAGACTCCACACTTGCACAGCTATAGAGTTGAGTCCTTAGCCTGGGTTCCAAGCCAAGTCTTCCAACACTCTCTCTGTCCAACCAGTGCTTCGTGTCCCTGCCCAAGTAGCTAACTCATACACTATTTGAGATTTGATTTGCGCACACACACTCACACACACACACACACACACACACACACACACAGACACACACACACACACACACACACACACGGGAAAGGCAGGCAAAGGTTTACTAGCTGTGCCCCCTTTTACCCAGACTATAAAGTAATTATCACTACCACCAGAACCCCTCACCAGCTACTTTAAGGCCCTTAACAAAGAGTGTCCAATTTTACTATGTAATATTAATACTAATACAAATGGTAGTTTGACCAAGAGCAAGGCTATTAGGAGTGGCACACAGTGTCACCAAATAAATATGCAAATACTCTCAAAACTTAAATATCTCTGCAAAGATTAGCCACAATGAAAGGTTTAAATATATGTAATAATAAATAATAAAAGAACAATTAAATACTAAGTATATATCCACAGTGACATCAGAGTTCAAAATCACAGGAAATATTTAAAATAACATTGAAGGACAGGCTCATACAAATAAAGAAAAACAACATCTAAACTAAGCATCACTATATTCCTCACTAAATCTAAGATAATCACTATTCCCTACTTACATAACAGAGCAAGGCAGGTGATGTGGTGAATGGTCCTTCTTGTTGTCAGGCCCAAGACAGAATACACAATGCTCTGTCTTACAAAGAGACTTCTCAAATAATATCTAAAATATTACTTCTTTGATAGCTGACAGAATGACATGACTTCTAGTCATCTGACTTCCAGTTCCCATGCAAACCCCCCATTGCTGAAAGTTGGCAGGATTTAGCACCTACCTGTAAAAATACACACACAAGGGCTTTTGCTCAGATCTGTGGCAGGTGCTAGAAGTCATAAAACATAGCATCTTTATGGCCTAGCCCGTAAAGTGATTTAATTTCAGATAAAAGTACCTCACAAAGAGGATCCTAGGCCTTAAACACTTGTCCTATATGGACAGACTCAAAAAACTCCAACTATTCTTCGTCTCATATCGCCTACTTAGAGGCGATCTCTGCTTAATTTACAAAGCCATGTCTGACCCAGCTCTGTTAGAAATGCTACATCTAAAGAAATCCCAATCCCTCCACACCACATGCTCCAGAGACCTCAACCTCATTACCATAATCAACAGAACTTGCTGGAGGGACAGGTTCATAACCCAGAGACTGCCCATGCTATGGAACAGACTTCCCATACATGTCAAACAGAGCACCTCACTGGCCCTCTTCAAGAGAAATCTTGATGAGTAGATGGGAAACAGAAAATTCACCCCGAGGATCACTCCAGTGGCTCTACTCAACAGAGGCACTGGGAACTAAGGTTGGGTGGCACAATGCCAGGGTAATCATATGGACTAGGCTTGTAAAGGCTCCAAGGCCATTAGCCTAGTACACACCTATGGACCTATATATTTAAGTTTGCTGGACTGAGGTTAACTTTCCAGTTTCCTCTATTAAAACATATACATTTAAATGGTTACAATAGTGCATGTACACTTCTGTTCTCTCCAGTAGGGCACACTGTAGATACATTTTAAACACAAGCACTTTACAAATACCTTTTCAACACAAACATCTTTACAAATCAGTTTGTTATATACATGACATATAGTTCTAATACATTTGTAACACACATATCTTGTATAAATCAGCTGAATATTCACAAATGACATATAATTATTTAAAAATTTCCAGCTAGCTGTGCTGCCAGTACCTCCTATCATCACAGAGGGCACTACTAATCACTGCTGCATGATGGACAGCAGCAAGCACTTAAAACACAGGACACTGGTTTCTAAATTCTAGAGCCAGTAAAACAACTATACTTACAGCTTTCTGCTTTCCAACTCAGATGGACCAAGCACCATCTACTACCATGAGATGGGCTATCCTGGTCCTCTTACTGTAAAAACACAACAAAGATTGCTTGAGACTGTAATGTTATAAATAAACAACTTAAAAAATACCTGTACTGGAAAGGCTCACATAGACTCTGCTACAGTTTGCTGTGATGGAAAGGTTAGTTTGCTTTTTATTGTTGTATTCTGTATTACTTTATTGCTTTTTTCTGTTTTGTATACTGTGATTTGTTTTCTTTACACTGTGTTTTACTTGTATTCTGCTTTTAACTGCATATTAAAACTTGAAAAGACACCACAGCTCTGTCTCTTTTGAGTCAGACAAAATGTGTTCCCACCCTCACACCTGGTTACTGTTGTGTTCTTAAACACCACTGTCCTTCTAGTTGCCTGCCCCTTATGTCAATTTGACCATATATCTCATTTCCTCTCTGCTTTTACTGGTTGGTGTGAGTAACCACATTATCATTTTGTGAAATCACACCCCTTCAACTATTTAAATGTATTGGCCATCCTACTGTATTCCATAGTACCAGAATAAAAAATTGACCACCCCCTTTTAATCTATCTTGCTGTTTTAAAAATAGTGACTCTCCTCTAAAACTTAACTCTTTAGAAAGGTAAAACTTAAGTTACCTACTTTCACATCTAACTCCTCTAGTGCACACTGCAGTGTTTAGAATAAAACTTTTTTTTTTATCTTACCTTTAAGCATCTATTGCAAGACCACCAGTTATTGGAGAACCCACATTCTGCCTCTTAGTAGTCATAGTTTCATAGTTTCATAGTATAGTACTTGGCTATCTGCCCTGGGGCATTTGTAAGCCTAGCCATAGTGATGTGGCTTTTGCCACCCCATGAAATGGTACAAAAATGTACAGAATAAATTTAGAATACTGTGCCTCTGTCTAGTAGTGACACAATGAAGGTCCCCTTATATAAAATAATTAGTTTACTGTGCCCCTGTCTAGCAGTGACACAGATGTGACCCCTGGGGTAAACTTACGATCTCCCATCCACTCATCAAGATTTCTCTTGAAGAGAGTCAGTGAGGAGCTCTGCCTAATACGAACTGGGATCTTGTTCCAAAGCATGGGAAGCCTCTGGGTTATGAATCTATCCCTCCAGCATGTCCTATTCATACTTGTGCTGAGGTTTAAGTCTTTAGCTCTCGTGGTCCTGATGGATTTGGATTTTTTGAGGTGGAGCATGTCCATCAGATCTGATTGGACATGGCCTTGTACATCAGGCAGAGATCACCTCTGAGCAGGCGGTATGCTACTGAAAAGAGCTGAAGTTTCTTTAGTCTGGCAGAATAAGACATATGTTGGAGACCCTTGATCCTCTTGGTGAGGTACTTTTGTGGTCTCTCCAGCTGTTGCAAATGCCGAGTGAGGTACATACCAAATGGGGCATTGTACTCAATCATGGGTCTGATGAGGGAGGAATATAGGGGTACAATGACATACTTGGATCTGGATGTGAATCCCTTCATGATGACATGTGCAACGTAGCATGTTTTTCTAACCACTGTCGCACCGTGGGTGTCAAATGAGAGGTTGCTGTCGACTTGGGTCCCTAGGTCTCTGATTCATTTTCCATACTCAGTGGGTTGCTGTCTATGTGATAATTTGTGGGTACTTTGTTTTTCCCAAAGGGGATGACTATACATTTTTTGGCATTTAGTTTAAGGCCGTGACTCCGGCACCAGTTGTCCATTTCTGTGAGGCCTTTTTGTAGGATGTGTGTGTCTGCCGGTGTATCGACTATGGCGCCTAGTTTGCAGTCATCTGCAAACTTTGTCAGCCACAGCCCTCCCATGTTTGCTTTAACATCTGAGAAATAAATGCCGAACAAGAGGGGTCCCAGGACAGATCCCTGTGGGACACCACTTGTGACTGGCTTTGAGTCTGACATTGCTCCAGCGATTTTAACTTTATGGGTTCTGTCCTTTAGCCAGTTTGCAACCCATCTAGTGACATAAGGGTTTACTTTTAAGCTGTTGAGCTTATCTATGATACCTGAGTGGGGTATTGTGTCGAAGGCCTTAGCCAAGTCCAGGTATGCTGTATGGACTGCTTTGCCCTCATCAATGGCTCTAGTGACTGTTTTGAAAAAGTCAACCAGGTTTAAAAGGCAGGATCTGCCCTTTACAAAGCAAAACTGGGTGGGGTCAAGTGTCTGTAGGTCCCCTATGTCTCTGTTTATGAGTTCCATAATGATTCTTTCCATAGCTTTGCAGACCAGGCTGGTTAAGCTTATGGGGTGGTAGTTTCCAGGGTCTGTAGAGGCACCCCCCTTGTGGAGTGGGACCACTGTTGCTTTACGCCAGTGTTCAGGTACATATCCCGAAGTAAGGCTAAGGTTAAATAGCATTTTTATGTGTGGGTTTAGCTCCTCTTGGAGTTCACGTAACACGCAACCCGGGATACCATCAGGTCCCATTGATGCTGTGGTTTTTTTTTTGTTTAGGGTGGTTCTCACTTGAACATCTGAGATGACAGGGAGATTACATTCAGCTGGGATAAGTATTTCTTCTTTTGGGGGTGAAGGAGGGGAGAAATTTGCACTGAACCTGTCAGCCAGAATGTTGGCAATATCTGTGGGTTCAGTGTATTTTTTGTTGTTGTGAACCAACTCTGAGCATATCTGAGGGTTTCCGCCCAGGTTTCTAACATAGCTGAAGAAGGCTTTGTGGTTATCTTTAGTGTCCTTAGCGATTTTTCTCTCAAAGTTGGCCTTGGATGTTTTTATGAGAGAACGTAGTGTTCTGCTAATGTTGATCAGAGATGTCTTCCCTTCATGGGATTTTGCTCTGACGTGCAGTAGCTTCCTTCTTTTGTTATACAATTTGTTTATAGCTGAGGTCCACCAGACAGGATGCTTACCTTTGGTGGAGAAGGACTTGGATTTGTTTGGGATTGCATGATCCATGCATTCTTGGGGATGTCCATAGAAAGCATTTGTGAAGGATTCGGCATTGTGGGATGTGGTATCCACTGGCACAGTGGGCTTAAAGGATACCATCTCAGTCTTAAGAAGAGTGAAGTCTGCTTTTGAGAAGTTTTTCACTGTGGTCTTTTGTGCTGGGGTGGAGGTGGGATATGTATATCCAGGGTGATTAGTTTGTGGTCAGATCTCACTAGTGAGGGGTATACTTCCAGTGTGGAGCATTTTGTCCCCACGTTTGTGATGATCAGGTCTAGTATATTATCTCCCCTAGTGGGAGAGGTGACTAGTTGTTCCAGTGCATTTGAATTTATGAATTCCAGGAACCTTTGGGATAGGGTATTAGGGCTAGAATAATGTACCCAATCTATGTTTGGGTAGTTGAAGTCTCCCAGTATGATGGTATTTTGTGATACATTCATATCCTCCAATGTCTTCAGGAAGGCTGAGTGGGGTTCTTGAGATTGGGAGGGTGGTCTGTAACATGCTACCAGTTGTATAGCAGTTTTGCCTATGGTTAGTTGCACCTGTATGGTCTCTGATGCTTCATGTGTTGCTACTAACCTGGAGGTGTGGGTGTCCTTGATGAATATGGACACTCCCCCTCCCTTTGTGGTTTAGCCCGGGTTTTGGGGCCGAAAAGCATGATACGAGGTACAGCCTGGTAGCGCTGGGGTGCTCTCAGGAGCCTTGAACCAGGTTTCATTTACTGCACAGATGTCAATGTTCTCCATGCTGAGGAGTGCATCAAGTGCCTGCATCTTGAGATTTAGACTTCTGGCGTTGAGCAGCATTACCCTTAGCTTTTCCATTTTTGTTTTCTAAGGAGGTGGGTTTGTCTTTTGAGCCTTGCCTAAAAAAGGCACTATGGGGGTGGCAAGAGCCTTAGCCAATATCCGGAAGCCCAGTGGTGACAGGTGTAAGCCATCCCTTGCAAAGCAGTGTGGCTTGTCCAACATGTCATCCCAGGCAGACAGACATTGGATCCCCTTAGAATTACACCAGTACTTGAGCCAATTGTTAAAGCTGATCATCTTATCTTTGTATTGTGGTATCATTCTTGGTGAGGGCAAGATGCTGCTCAGGGTCAGGGTCATACCAGCCTGGGCTACATAATCGGAGAGCTCATCTATGTCTCTTTTCATGTAGTCCAGGGATGTATGTCTCAGGTCATTCACACCAGCATGGACAATGACGGAGTCATATTTGTACTTGCTTTGGAGTGACATGAGTGCGTGTGTTATGTGGCAGATCCTAGCTCCCGATAGACAGCTCACAGTCACCTTCTCCTTGTTCAGCCTGGTCAGCGGGACATCAGTGTGTCTGACTATAGAGTCACTTATTACTAGTGTATCAGGCAAGGTGTTTGGCCTTAAGGGCTGTGATTGGTTGACACACTGATTTATTGAAGTATGTGTTGCATGTGTTTTGTTTTGAGGTGGTGGATTTTTGGATGTCTGCTTTGGGAGCCTCTGTTGTTTTGGTAAGTTTTTTCTTAGAGCCTCCGAGTATGTCTTTGTGTTTTTATGTGTTTGGTTTGCAGTTGTGGTAGGTCTATGTGGGACTGGGATTGTTGTGTGTGTGGTTGCCATCTCCTCCTGTCTGGTCATGCCAGCCCTGAGTTGAGAGAGTTCAGCCTCCAGTTTGGCTATATAGTTGCATCTCTCACATGTATTTGTGTTTGTTGGGAGGAGGAGAGGGTTGTCTGTGTACATGAGACAATTGCAGCATTGTCTCAAGATACCCAGATTGACCAGCTGAATTGGAGACGATGCCAGTAATCTACCACTCGACATGCTAGAACAGTATGAGGGAGTGCTGTACCTTTAAGGGAAGTGGATATTCACAAGGGTGATAAGTAGATGTAGTGCTTTACTTAGTACAAGAGTGCTTACTTAGTAGAGAAGTATTGAGAAGAAGTGCTAGGCTTATAATATAGTGAGTAGTCTGGTTATACTAAGAGTAGAGCTTCCTTAAGGGAAAATTTGAAGAGCAGACTTGGCAGAGCCAGAAAAAGTTTAACCTTGTTTAACCGGCTGCTATGCACAACAGCAAAGCCATGCAAACACGGATTTTAAACAGTGAACTACAAAGAGCTAGAAATGGTCCAAAACAACCAATTACTACAGCTTCTTGTGCTGAGGTCACTTCCTACAGGGACAGGTAGGCTGCTCAAGGCTCCCCACTCCCACTGGTGAGCAAAGAAACTTCCTTCTATCCAAGTAAGGTAATGGACAACACAGGAACTACACCACAGCCCAGAATACAGCAATGCCTGTAAACTGGTCTAAACTAGTCGAGGAGAGGCGGAAAACAAGGATTATTTTTTGTTTTTTTTTTTGGTAGAAACACACAGAAAATGCAGAAACAGTGATAAATTAGTTACACAGGCTAGCACACTTTAGTGGGCAGCCTCCACAGTTAAATTAAACAAACAAACAAACAAACTTTCAATCAAATTTGACTAAAATGTAACTTTAAGTGCAGATTTTAAAATAATGCAGCAAACAGTTAAAAACAGTTCAAGCTAGTTCAGGGTAAGCTACAGAAGCTATTCCAAGTGAAAAAAAAGCAAAGATACTTAAATCCAGAAAGTAGTCGCTTTTCTGAGTTCCCTGCTGCTAGGACCACTCTGCAGAACCACGAGGAGCTTGTCTGAGCAGTATAGCCAGAAAAAAACGCCCAGAGGCAGATTTTAAACAGTGAACTACAAAAGAGCTAGAAATGGTCCAAAACAACCAATTACTACAGCTTCTTGTGCTGAGGTCACTTCCTACAGGGACAGGTAGGCTGCTCAAGGCTCCCCACTCCCACTGGTGAGCAAAGAAACTTCCTTCTATCCAAGTAAGGTAATGGACAACACAGGAACTATACCACAGCCCAGAAAACAGCAATGCCTGTAAACTGGTCTAAACTAGTCGAGGAGAGGTGGGAAAACAAGGATTATTTTTTTGTTTTTTTGGTAGAAACACACAGAAAATGCAGAAACAGTGATAAATTAGTTACACAGGCTAGCACACTTTATTGGGCAGCCTCCACAGTTAAATTAAACAAACAAACAAACTTTCGATCAAATTCGACTAAAATGTAACTTTAAGTGCAGATTTTAAAATAATACAGCAAACAGTTAAAAACAGTTCAAGCTAGTTCAGGGTAAGCTACAGAAGCTATTCCAAGTGAAAAAAAGCAAAGATACTTAAATCCAGAAAGTAGTCACTTTTCTGAGTTCCCTGCTGCTAGGACCACTCTGCAGAACCACAAGGAGCTTGTCTGAGCAGTATAGCCAGAAGAAAAATGCCCAGATGCGGATTTTAAACAGTGAACTACAAAAAAGCTAGAAATGGTCCAAAACAACCAATTACTACAGCTTCTTGTGCTGAGGTCACTTCCTACAGGGACAGGTAGGCTGCTCAAGGCTCCCCACTCCCACTGGTGAGCAAAGAAACTTCCTTCTATCCAAGTAAGGTAATGGACAACACAGGAACTACACCACAGCCCAGAATACAGCAATGCCTGTAAACTGGTCTAAACTAGTCGAGGAGAGGTGGGAAAACAAGGATTATTTTTTTGTTTTTTTGGCCATCTTGGGATTAGTGCTTCTGTTTTTTCCTGGTGAGAGAAGGAGTGCAGGTACATTATTTCCTGGAGACTGCTGATCACCAGAAAGCTTAATAAGTGCTTTATAAGTGACAGTTTGGAATCTGTGCTTTTATTCTTATCCTGGTGAAAGTAGGAGCAGAGTGCATTGATTCCTGAATCTTTCTGGTTGGAAAGTTACTGTCTGTGCTTAACGTACCTGATTGGTCTGGTTGCTATTTGAGGCATCTACCAGAAAAAGGCTACAAGCCTGCAGCCCCTTGCATCATCTGGGACAAGACTGTGTTTCACCAAACAGGCCATGGCCTGCTTCTTTTCTTGGGATTGTTGCTAACATTTGGCTTCTGGTGAGAGAAGAAGCAAATGAGTATTGTATCCCAACAGAGTGAAGTTATGCTGAGACCAGCATTAGTAGTAGCCAGGCAGTAGCCATTCATGTGACTCCCCTCTTTTCATCATTCTTGACAAGCTAATGCTTTGTTTTCAGTAAGTACTACTTGATTTCTTCCTAACTTCAGAATATCTGCCTAAATACTTCATCCTTAAATTTTCAGGGTCTACGTATTAGTTTCCCCTCAGTTGTTTGGCAGTGCTCTGTACACACACAGACAGTTTGAGTGACATTTTTTCTGTAAAAGGCTTCAGTACTTAATATATTGAGCTCACATCCAGGCATGTCTAAAGCTCAGTTCCCTGTGCTTTCTCCTGTCAACCTGGTGAACTTGGGCATGCAATGTAGCAGTTGCCTCATGTACACAGACAACCCTCTACTCTTACCTCCCAGCACTATGACTTGTGAGAGATGCACATATATTGCCAAATTGGAAGCCACGCAGTCTTCAGCCAAGACTGGATTAGCCAGTCAAGAGGAAAAGGTTAACACCTGCACCACACCACATTCAGCACATAGCCCTCCAGAACATACACCACCACAGCCCTCACATAGTAACACAAAACACACACCTGTTTTTGTGGAGGCTCTCAACAAAAATGCAAACAACAGAGACCTCTGAGGCAGAAACACAAACAACCACCACATACCAGCACAAACCATGAGACACATAGCTCACATAAACAGTGTGCCACTCAACCAACGCTCATAAGGCAAAACAACTTACCCAATACACTAGTCATAGGTGACTCAATAGTAAGGCACACTGATGTCACATTCACTAGGTTGAATAAGGAGAGAATTACAGTCAGCTGCCTGTTGGGTGCCAGGATCAGCCACATAACACATGCACTTAGATCACTCCACAACAGGTACAAATATGACTTTGTCATTGTTCATGTTGGTGTGAATGACCTGAGACATACCTCCCTGGACTACATGAAAAGAGACATAGAGGAGCTCTCGGATCTTGTATCCCAGGCAGGCATGACCCTAGCTCTGAGTAGCATCCTACCATCACCCAGAATGATACCACAGTACAAGCAGAAAATGACTGACTTCAACAATTGGCTAAGTTTCTGGTGTCATTCTAATGGGATCCAGTATCTGTTTGCCTGGAATGACATGATCAACAGACCTCGATGCTTCGCCAGAGATGGCCCCTGTCACCCCAGGGATTCCGGATACTGGCCAAGGCTCTTGCCACCCCTATAGTGCCTTTTTTAGGCAATGTCCTGAAAACAAAATTACCACCATAACAGCTACAAGCAAATGAAATCTGAGGGTTATGCTACTCAACACTAGAAGTCTAAATCTCAAAATGCACTCCCTCAAAGCACTCCTTAAAATGGAGAACATCGACATCTGTGCAGTGACCGAGACCTGGTTTAAGGTTCCGGAGAGCACCCCAGCACTATAAGGCTATAATTCATACCACACCTTTCAGTCCCTAAACCTGGACCGAAACACTAAAGGTGGTGGTGTCTCCATATTCATAAAGGACATGCACAACTCTAGACTAGTAGCCCAACATAACACATCAGTGATACTTCAGGTACAACTACCACTGGGTAAAACTGCAATCCAGGTTGTGGCTTGCTATAGATCCCCCACCATGTCCCAAGACTCCCACTTCACATTCCTAAACACACTGGAAAATATTAGGGTGCAACCCAATGCCCTTATATTGGGAGACTTTAACTACCCCTCCATTAACTGGGAGAATTGCTGATGTACCAACACACTTGCTCAACATTTTCTGGAATTCATTAATTCCAATGCCCTGCACCAACTCATTCTTACCCCCACCAGGGGTAGAAACATCACCAGAAAAAATATACTTGTAGAGGAAATAAGGCAACCTCTGTTCTTCTTTTAAAAATACTTTAATGATCCGCCACAGGGGAATAGAACGCCATCCAGGAGCACAAAACCACAGCAAAGACAGCCACAAAAAGAGCATAAACGCCAATAGAGTCCACTGCGTTTTCGTTTCAGAAACTTCTTCCGATGAAACAGAATACAAACTGAAGTTTCATAATGCTCTTAAATACTCTCTACGTTGAAATTCAGCACATAATTCAATAATTAATTTGCCAATTAAACAATTAAAAATGCCAATACCATATATGGGTTTCCTGTATAAGGCTTAATTCACTACTTCTTTTTAATAAAAACTTCCATAGTTAAAGACTTAAAATGTTTAAAAACCTTACTAATATACAAATATTCATGACAAAGTTAAAAAAATTAAAAACACAACACGAAACAATCACTATACCAATTCAAAACAGTAATTGTAAATGTCTTTGAACAAAAACCATAACTAATTCTTATACAAATAGTGCCATCTAAGGGACATACTGTGTGTTACTACCTAGAAAGCAATTCATTATGCAGATCTAAATCAGTAATACTTTTTCACTTGCAAATTTTTCCTATACATGAAGTTATGAAGAGGGCTACAGAGAATATTTTGACAGATGGACAAGTTATACTAACTAACAATCAGACTGTTAGTCCCTACTAAGGGTACCCACAGTGTTCATTGTTAGAGTTTGGTAGCTCTCATCTTTAAGACTGGGGCTATAGAAATAGTCTCATTTAACCCAGGGAATTTATTAACTTCTAGGTCCAGTTGCCATAACAGTTCTTTATATTCGATCGAAGTTTGCCATGGGCCACCCCTCGGGTCCAGTTCTACCACATCTAACACAAAAAAAGTGTAAGCAGCTCCATCACAATTTAATGTGTGCCTATACAAGGCATTATTACCATTTTGGTTTTTGATACCATAACAATGTTCGTAGATCCTATTCCTTAACTTTCTCTCGGATTTACCAACATAAAATGCCTCACATTTTGTACATATAGCTAAGTAGACTATACCCTTCGTTTGACAATTAGCAAAGTGTTTACTGGGAATTAGAATATCCCTACTCTTAAGGTAAACTGTATCATTCGATACCACAAAAGAACACTGGTTGCATCTACCACATTTGAAGGTGCCAACCCTACCTTCCCTAATAACCCCACTTGGTTTTTTCCTTTCTAATACATTTTTTATGCTTTTCCCTTTTCTAAAGGTACATTTAAATGGTTTGTTGAAGACACCCTTTAGGTTCGAGAGTTCGCCAAAATTTTTCCATTCATTCTCAACAATCTTCCTGATTTTATATGCTTCTCCACTAAAATCCATCACAAAATTACCACTTTCATTGCTAGTTTCATTGTTACTATCTGGCTGCCAATTCATTTCACCTAATATGGGCTTGTATTTGTTGGCTCTTCCTATCTTGACTTCATTCTCAATTTCTTTGATTAAGTGGGGGGGGGTAACCTCTAGCTAAAAACATCTTCATCAAGGTCTTACATTCTATCTCGAAGTCTTCTTCTCTAGAGGACATACGACTCCCCCTCACATACTGGCCCTTTACAATACCTTTCTTTTGATGGTGTGGATGTGCGCTATCAAAAGCCAAGAACGAGTTTGAATAAGATTGCTTTCTAAACACTTTAGAATAAAAATTCTCTTTTCCCTTACCTATAAAAATATCAAGATATCTTAAACAACTTGAGTCCTTCACGTAGGTGAATTTCAGAAAAGAGGTAGACTGGCTTAAATATTCATAAAATGCTGTAAATTCTGTATCGGTTCCTACCCATAGGAAACACATATCGTCTAGGTATCTTTTATATAGTTTCCAGCACTTCTTGTAAGGTGAATTAATGACAAATTTACTCTCCCAGGCTGACATGATTATATTAGAGTAAATGGGGGCACACCTTGCCCCCATCGCTATCCCTTGCTTCTGCTTAAAAAATTCACCATCAAAAAACAAAAAGTTGTTGCTTATAACTAATTCCATCAAAGTTAAAATCAGCCTAAACTCATTGTTAGTGAATTTACCATAGTTCACCAGACCCTCCTCAAACCATTCTAGCCCTTCTGCAAAGGGGATGGAGGAAAAAAGATCCACTATGTCCATTGTTATGAACATAATATTTTCATCAAAAATACCCTTATTCAGATTTTTCAATAGGTCCCAAGAGTCCTTTACTATCCCAGAACTTTCCTTGACCACCATTTTTAACATTTCGTCCAACCATTTTGCAAGGTGCCACAGAACCTTCGGAGGCTACAATCGGTCTCAATGGGGGGTTATTAACATCCTTATGTACTTTGGGGACCCCAAAAATTGTGGGTACTCGAGGTTTAGTTACATTCAGGTACTTAAACAAGTCCATATCAATACTTCCTTCAAGGAGCAAGTCGTTCAAGGATAACCAAATCTTTTTATTACCTATGTTAATCTCATTCAAGGAAGCACATTCGTACCTGTCCACATTTTGTAGTATTTCCAGCCTTTTAGTTTTATAAAGAATCTGGTCCATTATCACTGTCCCTCCCCCCTTGTCAGGTTTGATCACTCTTAAGGTTGGGTCATTGGATAACTTGTGCAATAATGTTGTCTCTTCTTTTGTCAAATTGGGTGTCACCCAATTCTTGGATACCCCACTTCTAATCTTCCTTTCCATTAAAATCTCAAAATTCTTGAGCTGGGGGTTCAAAGGGGGATTATATGTACTTTTTCTTCTCAAAGTCTCCACATTCATTCCACCCCCATGATCATCCTGATACAAAAGTTCCAAATTTTTCTTTCTAAGAAATAGTTTCAGATCAATCAGAACCTTACTGATATCTGCTTTTTTGTTTGGTACAAATTTCAACCCCTTCATAAATAGGTTGAAAAAAGTATCATTTATTTCCAAAGTAGTGTAGTTGTAAATACTATAATCATTTTTGGTCCATACATATCCATTCTTACTGATACCATTATTCCTATTAAGTTGTTCAGGGTAATTCAATGGGGTATTTAATAGTGCCTGTATTTGTTGTGTACAGGTCCCTTCCCCCCTTGGTAATAGTTTTTTTGAAAATTATTTTGAGAATTTGACTGGTGGTTCCTTTCATAGTTATTCCTAATCCTTTCCGACCTTCTGAGCGGTGGAAAGGCCTCATAGTCATTATCATTCCTTATACTATTTGCAGCTTCGTTTTCCATCCCCTCTGCATCCTTATTATAAGCACCCCACCCTTCCCTTGGAAAAAAAGTGCCTCTCGGTTTGGGGTAATGAATATTTTCTTTATATTCATTCAAATCTCTTTCCAATTTCCTACATTTTCTTTGGAATATGGACTCAATACTCTTCTCAATACTACTAAGGGTTGCAAAATAACTCTTTTTGCTCCCCTCTACTGTGAACAATAGATCATTAGTAATTAGGTCATTAACTTCGTCGACCTTTTTATGCAGCCCTACCATCACTCTGTCATTTTCTTTAATAATAGCTTTTAGAATGGCAAAGCCACAGTTATCAAAAATTCCCACCAATTCCCCATGGAAATCGCTTCCTACTTTCACTTTGTTCGGGTATTTACACACCCTTAAGCCCTTAGGCACAATTTTCAAATTCAAACATTCATTAAGATAAGTGTTCTCAAGTTCAAGGTTTTTTAACTTAAACAAACAATCATTTAGCACATTAAGATTATTGTCATAAGATGAGTGCACGTCATTAGGCCTCTTTTCCGGCACATTATTAACATTAAAACTAAATTTAGAATTGAACACTTTAGAAAAGTCAGTTATTTGGGTGTCCTTATTGTTTACCAATCGTTCATTAGGAACATTTCTTAATGAACGAACACCAACAACAGAGTCTCTAAAGTCATAACCAGCGGTCCTCACATCCTTCGGTCTCGCTCCAGTATTACTCTCACCACTCACGCCAGATCTTACATACTCAATGTTGTCACTTTCGGATAAGAATATACTGGGAATGTCCAGTTTACTCACTTTCCGTTTTTTCGCGTTACCGTCGGTGGTAAGAGAACCTGCCTCATCCATTCTTGAAACCGTCACACTGGCTTTCGGCAAATGCGCTTCCTGGTTGCAAGGGAAAGAAAAAGCTCCCAATGGTGTACCTGCGCTCCCCTTCGTCATTAACTCAAGAAGTTGAGTTAATTGGTCGGAAAGCCTGTCAATCTTATCCGACCTGCTCATACGAGCAACACCTTCTTCCTGAGTAGCGGTGCCCTCCTCGTTCTCCATAATCAATACAAAAAAACAGCGAAAAGGAGACAAGTATAAAAAAACAGTACTTCACCAGAAAAAATATACTTGTAGAGGAAATAAGGCAACCTCTGTTCTTCTTAGAAACATCCTTGACCTGGTCATTACTAACATGGGCGACCATTGCTGTACACCAGTAATCAACTCCTCCCTGGTCAGATCTGACCACAAGCTAATCACCATGGATATCCACATCCAACTCTCACCCCACCCCCCCCCCAAAGGAAACCACTGTAAAAAAACTTCTCCAAAGCCAATTTTGGACGTCTAAAAACAGAGGTGGCTAACTTCACGACACCCATGCAAATGGAAAATAGGTGCATGATTGAATCATACACCAATACACTGTATGAGCACATACACAAGTGCATGGAATGGGCCATACCAAACAGAACCAAGACAATCTCCTCCAAAAAAAGGAACTCAATCTGGTGGTCCCCCACCATAAACAAACTCTACAACAGAAAGAAAAAACTGTTGCAGAAAAGGGTAAAGTCCCAAGACTGGAAAAACTCCCTTGTCAGCCTCAGCAAAAAACTGATATCCATCATCAAATCCTCTAAAGCTAGCTACGAAAACAAAATTGTTGCAGATTCTAATAACAACCACAAGGCATTCTATAGTTATGTCAAGAATCTACGTGTCAATACTCAGATCTGCTCTGAGTTACAGCACAATGGCAATACATATACAGAACCAACTGATATTGCCAACTTATTGGCCAACAGGTTCAGTTCGAACTTTACCTCCCTTTCACCCCCTAAAGGGCCTATCACAATACCTGAGGAATGCCAAGTCCCTATTTTCATGGCTACACAGGTAAAAAATGCACTGTCCAAAGCCAAGAATACAGCTTCCATGGGACCTGATAATATCCCTGGCTGTGTTTTACCTGAATTACAAAGTGAACTGGCACCACAACTGAGTACCCTGTTCAATCACAGCCTCATTTCAGGCTTTGTTCCTAATGAATGGCACACTGTATGCTCATCCCACTCCACAAAGGGGGAGTAACTACAGACCCTGGGAACTACCACCCCATTAGCCTGACGAGTCTGATATGTAAGGCTATGGAGCACATCATCATGGACCTTATAAATAAGGACATAGGGAATCTCCAAACTCTGGACCCCACACAGTTTGGGTTGGTGAAAGGTAGATCATGCCTGCTCAACCTGATAGACTTCTTTGAGTCTGTCACCAGAGCTGTGGATGAGGGCAAGGTAGTTCACACAGCCTACCTAGATCTTGCCAAGGCCTTCAACACCATCCCTCACTCAGGAATCATAAATAGACTCACTAAACTAGGCATAAACCCCTATGTCATAAGATGGATTGCCAAATGGCTCACTGATAGAACCCACACTGTGAAAGTAGCGGACTTCAAATTTGACTACCGACCAGTTACAAGTGGTGTCCCACAGGAATCAGTCCTAGTCCTCTCCTGTTTGGCATCTACTTCTCTAAAGTTCATGCCAACATAAAGGGACTCTGGCTGACCATGTTTGCAGATGATTGCAAACTGGGAGCAATTATTGATTCTCCAACTGATGTAGACATTCTACAAAAAGGCCTCACTGACACCAATGACTGATGCCAGAACCATGGCCTTAAGCTCAATGCCAAAAAGTGCATTGTCATTCCCTTTGGAAAAAAATTTGGTGCCCATGGACTACCACATAGAAGGTAGTCCACTAAACACCAAAGGTGTGATAAGAGACCTGGGGACACAGGTTGACAGAAACCTCTCCTTTGATAACCACATTGCCACTGTAGTCAGAAAGTCCTTCTATGTGGCACATCTCATAACAAAACGTTTCTCATCCAGGAAGCAAGAGGTCATAATCCCTCTCTACTCGTCCCTCATTAGACCTATTATAGAATACAATGCCTCATTTGGTATGTACCTCACTAGACACCTACAACAACTGGAAAGGCCACAAAAATAGCTCACTAAGAGGATCTTAGGCCGTAGACACATGCCCTATATGGACAGACTCAAAAACCTCCAGCTATACTCTCTTATTGCCTATTTAGAGGTGATCTCTGCTTGACCTACAAAGCCATATCTAAAAAAATCCCAATCCCTCTGTACCACACGCTCCAGGAACCTAAACCTCATTACCACAATAAACATGCTGGAGGGACAGGTTCCTAATCCAGAGACTTCCCATACTCTAGAACAAACGTCCCATTCACGTCAAGCAGAGCACTTCACTGGTCCTCTTTATGAGAAATCTTGACAAGTGGATGGACAATAGGAAGTTCACCCCAGGGATCACTTCAGTGGCCTTGTTTAACAGGGGCACTGGGAACTAATTTTGGGTGGCATGATGCCAGGGAATCTTCTTGGATTAGGCTTATATAGGCTCCAGGGCTGTTAGCCTAGTACACACCTATGAACCTAAACAAGGTAAAATGTTATTATGATAAGTATGAAGGGTGAAGTACATTTAAACTTGCTGCAAGAATTAGTTTTGTTGCAAAATGATGTGCAATGATTTTGAGAAAAGAGTTCAGGTGCAAGAATTGCTGTCTGGTGGTTTTCTTGATGGACTGCTGTTAAGAGACATAGATTTTATCATTCTAATACAATAATGTTTGTTTCTTTATATCTGGTAGTTTTTTTTGATGGACTGTAGTGAAAGTGTGCTCGCCTGTTTCAGTTTTGTTGAATCGTGTAGGCAATCATTAGTCCTAGACCCCTCTTGGCAGCCTCCCTGACTAGTTTTCATCTTGTCTTTTCATCAATTTTGGAGGGACTTCCAGGTCTTTGCAACATCACTGTTGTCCCATATTTTCTCCACGTTTTGATGACTGTCTTCACTGTGTTCCATAGTATATCCAATGTTGTGGAAAAATTTTTGGGGGGCAGGTAGCAGGGTTTATTTATCCCCCTACCTATGTTATAATGCATTTACGTCATTAAATGGGATTTCCACACTTTCTGCTGGCTCACTTGTGTTTTGGTTGTATTTTGAAAATTTTTTGTACCCTTCTCCTGACTGCTACCTTTCAACAATGAAATCCCTTTGATGCTTTGTAAGCTCTCGGTGAACCATGGCTTTTGCCGTAGCAGGCAACTGAGTAAATGTCAGGAAAATCTTACAAGGACAGCTGAACTTTATTTGGGGTTAATCAGAGTCTCTTTAATTGATGGCAGGTGTGTACCCAAGAAGACTGAATGCTGTAATTAAATCAAAAGGTGCTTCGACAAAGTATTAGTTTAAGGGTGTGCACGTTTATACAACCAGCTTATTGTGTGTTTTTTATTTTTTATATTTTTTCCCCTAACAGATTTGTTTGTTGTTCAATTGAATTGTACAGGTTATAGGTCACATTAAAGATGGGAAAAGTTTTGAAATGATGTATATTGGTCTCATTTTTTATATCACAAAAACCTGGCATTTTAACAGGGGTGTGTCCACTGTATGTGTATGAGTTTGTGCGTGTCTAATATGACCCCTGTATGTGCAAGGGTAAGAACTGGGTAAATATCAGAAGGACCAGTCTTTAAATGCATATCCAGCCTACAATATGAAAATATATAGACAAGATTTCTAAAGATATCTAAAGCTATGTCCCAAACAGTAATCACCAAAACATCTTACAGATTCAAAGGCATGAAAGTTCAGTTACTGCACCTAAGAAGAGGTTCATGGAGTATCTGTCAGCTGTGAAGTCATGCAGCCCTGAACTCTTGTGATGTAAGAAAGTAAATCTGAAAAATATAAGGATTATACATTTATGCTACTCAAAATGATAATGTTTCATTCTTTTATAGCAAACAGAAAAAAAGATCAGTCTAACATTTTAGTCATTATAATGGTAAATCCTAATTTTTGCTAAAGTCTACAGTAGCACTGTATCACACTGTAGAATGTATAACCAGAAGTCTGGCATCAAATATTCTTTAATAGAAGTACTCTATGCCTCTTGTCCTAACACTGAATCTGCCTAAGTTTTGTATAGTGTGTTTATCTCCTGTTCGTATTATGTTGAAAGTGAGTTACTTTACAGTACCTTAGCACTGAGCTGGTAATACATTATTATTTGGTGGATGTTTTTGCTGCAGAAGTGATTTTCCTGTTCATTTTTCAAAATGTAGACATCAAACTTAGGCAGCATAGACATGTATACATTAATAAATATAAATTCTGATAAAAGCAGTGAAGGAACTATATACTTTTTCTTAGTTAAGTGTGTTGTGGAATGGATTATGACGATTTAAAATTTAGCTTCCTTTCTTTGAAGGTTGCCTAAAGAAAGCATACCCTAAAGTATGTATATTCATATATTCATACATTCTCTTCTAAGTGTTTTATAATAACCTTTAAGTAACTGAAGTTAAAAACTGAGAAGTGACAGAATTACAAAATTATTTTATATGCAAATGATATGATGCTACATTTCATGATGATGGCCCTCAGAATTAAGTAAGTAATTTGGACCAAGTATGTTTTCTAAAAGAATAGAGTTGATATAAGAATAAGACTATATCTATCGTCTCAAGATATTATTCTACATTAAGCAGCGGATCTGAGCATTGCAAAAAGAGTATTTAAAATTGGAAAATAATAAATATTATTATTTAATTATTTATACATGGCATTATTTATACTGTTTATTACAAATACATAAGCTGTACTGCTATTTTAAGCCAGAGACTAAAATATCAATGTGCTTCTCAATAATATGAGGATCTAAGCTAATCTCAAAAAGCACATATGTTATGCAAGGAAATGCATAAAGGAGGGTTGCATTGACAAACTCAGCAATATTTTATATGGTTTGGAGCCCAGCCCAGAAAAAAAATCAGTCACAGAAACAGGAAGAAACAGAACAAAGGCTGTTTATGAAATATGAAGCACATGGGAAATTATAAAATTCAAGACTGTAAAAATAATAATAAGGATTAAAAACATGTACTTAAAGCACTTATGAGGCTGAATTTTCCTTCAACAGGAATACACTGTTATTATTTATGCATTTATGCTTTGTTAACTTGGTTAGCCTTACTGGTTAAACCTCATTTATAGATGGATCACAGGAAAAACTTTGCATTGTAAAGTATGCCACATAGTAAGATATTTAATCACATATCACAGACATTTTTTGGATGCATAAATATGTGAATGCAAGCAAGAATCTGCAGTTTTGAAATGTTTACAATATCAGTAATAGCATAAAAGAAATCATTAATTTACATTGATACAAGTCATTAGTTCAACTGTCATAATGATATTGGCTTGCAGGGATGGATACAGTGGACAGGCATCTAAAGAAATCTTTTACTTTGTACATAACACACCACAGCCACAACTTTGCTACAGAATGAGAAAAGGCCAGTGTGCAGCCTTGCATACTATTCAAGGAGATAGCAGTTCAGAAAAGGTAGCTAACTGCTCAGAAGTGCAAGAATTCACAACTGAGCACCACAGGGAGAGCTCAGTATTTTTAAGCCTCATGCAAATGTGGCAGTCAGTGGACATGGTCTATGTAATTTGGGCCTGTTAAGTTCACAAATGACTTTGCCATCCAGGATGTTGTGGAGTGTGATGAATCACTGAAGCTCATATTATACAACATTTGAGCGGGGCATTTTAAGTGTACACAGCCATTAACCATATATATCCACTATCTGCTATGGCAACAACAGTATAATTTTCTTTTTGACAGAACTGTGCAAATGTGCACCCAACAGCATCAGTGCTGCATGGGTACAACTACTTTTCCTGTTTCAAAGATAGGTGATTCATAAACATTCACCCGAGCATATAATGGTATTCTGGGCAAGCTAATTATATATGCCTATTAATACCACTTTTTCTAAGCAGTGTAGCTCTGCCAAATTCAGTAGAGAGTTTTCCTCTGCTCCAGTGAATGTTTATAAACTCAGCTGTGATCTTTTGAAAGCACTTATTCAAGATTTTAGATTAACAAGAATTAATTTATAATATAATATTGGCATGTGATCCAGACTCCACTGCTCAGAGGTTGGTCAGAATCAAAGTGGTTTATGACTTGTGGTGAGAGATAAACTTCTGAAGACAGTGAGGGATGTCATCAGAATCAGTGACTGTCTCATGACAGTCAGACTCCAGAGTGAAGACAGATCAAGTCTTCATAATCTCAGCCTATGCTTCACAGCAGAGCTATAATGGTAAAGGAATTAGATCTTTCAGGCAGCAGTTGAAGGATATTCTTGATAAAGTCAGCCAAAATGAGTTGCTCTTGATAACTGGATGCATGTATGCTCATATCTGTAGAGATGGAGCAGGATATAAGGATTGCCTGGGTCCACATGGTTAGGGCAACAGGAATAATGAAGGAAAGGCCATTCTAGACTTCAGTCTGGCAAAAGGCTTAAGGGTGGCCAATGCATGGTTCATCAAGAGAATCAATCACAAGATCACCTACAAGACTGGTCAATATGCAACCTAAGTAGCCTTCCTCCTACTTAGGAAAGATCAATGGCATCAAACCAGAGACTGCAAAGTAATCCCAAGTGAGAGACAACCTCAGCATAAACTACTGCTGACCACAATCACTTCCAAACAGTGGTTAGAGAAGGCTCTATGGTCAACATAGACTAAGCTGAAGACCTGAATGTTGAGAAGCACAAAAGCACAAGACTTCAAAAAATACTCAGGTCTCTAGCACCTCAAGGGGAAGGTGAACTAGGTGGGTCAAAGAAGAATGGCTGAGTCTCAACACAACATTTGTGAAAATGATAGAACAGATATGCAGTGAAACAGATACTTGAGAAGAAGCTAGAAATGAGGAGAAAGTCCAACAGGGCATTCCTAGACTTGGAGAAAGCATATGACAAGGTCCTAAGAAAGCTGATTTGAGCAGTACCGCGGTAGTTTGAAGGCCCAGAAACATTGGTACAAGCGGAAGTGGGTGTACATCAGAGTTCAGCTCTGAGCCCATTGCTGTTCATACTGGTGATGGACTACATTAGCAAATGGGTCAGAGGGGACAGATCAACAATGTTGCTGCATGCAGACGATGTGGCATTACAGGCAGACTCTAAGCTAGAACTTCAGCAAAGGATATGAGAATGGAATGCAAAACTGAAGGCACATGGGCTGAAACTAATAACAGATAAGATGGTGGTAATGGCAGCAAATTGGGGAAAACAGAAGAGCTGAGAATAGAGATAGAAGGGAAGACAGTGGAATAGGTAAACAGCTTCCAGTATCTGGGAGGGGTGGTTGAGGAGAACGGAAATCAGAATGAAGAGGACAAAGCTAGAATCAGAGGGGCTGCAGCCAACTGGCATAGAGTGTCAGGTGTAGTGTATGACAGAAGAATGCCAAAGAAGCTGAAAAGTAAGGTGTACAAAACAATGGTGCAACCAGTACTACTGTATGGTACAGAAACCTGGGCAGTAAAGACAGAACAGTTGAGAAGCTAGAGCAGATGGAAATGAAGTGCCTGAGAAGGGTGGTAGGATGCATACTGTGGGACAGACAAAGACATGAGGACATAAGAGCAGAAGCCAAAGTAGCTCCAATTCCAGAAAAGATCAAAGCAAACAGATTATGTTGGTTTGAAAACATGCAGAAAAGCAGAAGACAATCTGTTGAGGAAGATTTGGGACAGACAGGAAGAAGGTAAGAGGAAGCGAAGACATCCAGCAAAGAGGCAGATAGATTATGCAAAATAAGTTCCGCTGCAGTCAGCCATGAGTGCTGAAGAAAGCAACAAGTGTGGCACTGAATCGAGAGAGATGGCAACAGTAACAACATACCCTGACCCCATGTAGAAAAAATGGGAAGAAGGGGGCTGGTGGTGATGGTGAAGATGATATGAGGTCAAGCTAGAAGATGGTGGTGGAATGGAGAAATCTAGAAGTTACCAAAAGAAAGAAAAAGTACAAGAAGAAGTGTGATATAAAAAAAGGCAGAACAGGCTAAGAGGGTATACTGGTTGGATAGCAAAGAAATCTCTACCAACTTCTGGAAAGTGATTCTGCAAATGTCACAAAGAAGCTTTATCAGGTTGAAAGGTAATGTCTGAAAGATAAGGAAGCTAGTAAGCAAATGTCATTCATAAGCATTTGGGGGGGGTTAGCATAATGGTAAAGTTCTTTGTCTTATAGACACAAGGTACAGTGTTTGATTCTGACATCAGGTTATTAGCTAGGCTTAAAATGGTCCCTTAAGGGTAGTCAATCTAGTATTCACCAATGAACCTATGAAGGGATGTCAGCAATAATTTGCTCACCAATCCACAGGTCATCAAAGGCAAACAAAAATAGTACTTCATGTAGTTTCTAAATAAAGAAAACCTTACAGAAACTGTGCTGCACATGAACAGCTTACAATGAAAAAAGGAAGGAGAACTTACCATGGAAGAATAATAAACTGCACTAAGAGATATTAAGTCAAGGAAAGTAGCAGTCTCAGATGAAGTCACTGCAGATATGGTTAAGATATTAGGCACAATATGCAGAATGATAGTAAGATAGGAGGTAAGTACTTTGGGATTGGATCAAGATGCAGTATAACTGACCCAATGTCTGTAATTAGGCAGATTCACAGGATTAACAGGATGCATATGATTTTTAAGGTAATTGAGTCTAATGACCATGTATGCTTTGCCAGTACCCACCCAGCAGGCCATACCCCCTTTCTCTAGTAGGGCTAGTCCAGTCAAACCCAGACTGAATTTGAGGGTACCCATCCGACCATCTAGGTTATATTTGAAGGATGATAATCTATCACACCGCTTACCCTACAGAGGCTGTCCATTCTGTAGGTGGGTTAGGCATTGTGTGATGAATTTGTGTCTCTCTGTTACATTTTATTTATCTGCAGATGAAGATATGAGTCCCCAGTTCTGGTATTTGTGGACCTATAAGACTTTTATAGACTCTAACTCTTTATCTTCTTATGTCCTAGATTTTGAACACGTCTTTATAGTAACAAATATTCTTAAATAAAACCTGTCAGTCTAAGCATACTGATGATATTGCACTGATTTTACCTCCCTATATTAAATATATATATATATATATATATATATATATATATATATATATATATATATATATATGTATATAGGTTTACTATTGAAATGTCGATCCCGACATGTGCGACTCATCTTGCACGAACGCGGAACTGCGATCGCCACTACACCGACTCACAGATGTGCGAACGGCAAAATCTTGCCCCTATCCAACCCATGGTAGCATGGGTGTGGAGGTGTTGCGCGGCCGGTAATGTCGATCGTCGAAGTTTTCGCGGTTTCGGTTCACTAGCGAACAGTTTTTGCAGTTTCGGTTCGCGCAAACACGTCGATGAGGTCACCGTTCGAATGAAGTGCATTCGCACATTCAATAGTAAACCATATATATATATATATATATATATATATATATATATATATATATATATATATATTCACACACACACACACACACATATATATATATTCATATACAACCCATGTAACTGTTATTTTTAATTGAAACTGTTTGTAAATTATGTAATTGATGTCAAGTATGTCTGAATAATGGAACTTTTGCTCATGAATGAAACTGACTGTAAATGATGAAACAAAGCAAATGTCCGTAATGTCTGTATAATGATGTTTTTCTCAGCCAGAGAAAAGGGGCAGTGGTCATTTGGATTCTCCAGGTAAACAAATGCCAGTAAATGAATAAATATAGGCAATCCAAGACAGCTGGGTCTCTAATGGCAAAGAAAGCATATCTTAAATCTCCCCTCAAGAACTGATACAGAAAAAAGGGATAATGCTTCCAGCATCTCTTGGCAATGCAGTGTTTTTAAACCCATGATCTTCTTACTTAGAAACTACTGCAGTCTTTCTAATTATTTGATATGTCTACTGAGATACATCCCAAATGGGACAGTGTGCTCAATATTTACCCAAATCAATGCCGACTATAAGGGAACAATGACTTCTTTAGCTCTTGATAATATTCCCTTGGCAATTAGCTGCACTGACTAGAATTTCTGTCAGTTGCTGTTGCATGATGATTGGACGACGTGGAATTACTGACCCATTTTCCAAGGTACACAACTACATTTTCATTCTGACGTAGTGTTTTGGTTTAAGGTATTGTCTACATTGTATGCTAAGGAGAGGAGTTGTCTACCAAATATGACAATTTTTTTTTTTTTGGCATTTAATCTGAGTCCATTTTCCATACACCCAATGCTTATGAGTGTAAGTTCTTGCTGAAGACTTTGGGTGTCAGAGAAGGACTTGACAATAACTTCCAGTTTACAATAATCTGCAAACTTAATCAGAGGTCCCAGGTTCTTGTCTGGAGATCAGAAAAGTAAATGTTTCCTAAAAGAGGGCATGTCAACACTAATCCCTGGGGGGCAGCACTGGTTATTTTCATACTTTCTGATAACACACCTGACATTCGCACTGTGTGGGCTCTGTCTTTTTAGCTTTCTTGCTATCAATCTTACAACACAGGTATCTATTTTTAAAGTATTAAGCTAACTTTCAATGCCAGCTTGGGGTATGGCATTGAATGTCTTGGCCAGGTCAAAATATGCAATGTGAATTGTCAACACTCTGAGTAACTCTCTAGAAGAACTCAAATTCATTAGGCAAGATCTTCCTTTAACAAAATCAAACTGCTGTAGTTCCAGCCTGATGAGACTTTTGATATTGTATTTTATGATGCAATTTATAATATGCTCCATGGCTTTAGAGATGAGCCTCATCAGACTGATGGGTCTACAGTTCATGTGGTATGTCAGACTTAAGGGAAAAAAAACATTTAGCTAAACTTAGCTTAAACAGTTAAAAGAATTAGTCTACCTGGGTATAGTTAGCACTATTTATTAAACAGACAGATATACTGTCAAACCCGATGGACGAACTAGTTTTGGTCTTAAAAAGCAGTACATGTTCCATTGTGATATTGCATTCCAGACCCAAAACTGAGACATGGCTAAAGTCATATATAAAAGACACAGAGTTCCTTCCTCCAGGTTTCTCTTGCTTAAGGTCTGATAGACCCCACAAGAAAGGGGGAGGAGTTGCTCTTCTCTACCCTAACTCTTTCACCATCATTCCTTACCCAAACTCCATTCCCCAGTTCTGTGTAACTAAACTCATCATAGCACAGCTAAAACGGAATGATTTCAAAAGTCTGTGCTTGATAGCCATTTACATCCCACCTGGCAAAAATGTTTCTGTTCTAGAAGAAATATTAGCCTGGACCTCAAATAATATCCACAGTGAAACTATAATGCTAGGGGATGTCAACATAAACTGACTAGATCGTACAAATCCTTCTCCAAGTGCTTCCATCAACCTCTATAACTTCACTCAGCTCATTACTACTATAACCAGGCCTAGCAACAATAACAACAATGGCACCTTACTTGACTGGGTTTTAGTGTCCGATCCCAACAAAATTACATCAGCAGAAACTCTACCCTGCAATATCAATGACCATCTGCCCGCCTATATAACACGTGCCATATATTGAACCTTTCATGATCACCAGTACACACCCTCTAGACTGCTAGCTAACTTCAACGCTACAAGCTTCAATGAAACATTAAGTAAAATTGATTGGAGCATTATAAAGTATTTGCCGCTAGATGAAGCAGTTGAATTTTTCAACTCAACTTTCCTCAGTATACTCAATAGAATGGCCCCCTCCGGAACAAGAGAATAAAAGCAAATTATGCAATCTGGCTTTCTAGAGAAACAAAAAAAACTTATGAATACTAGAGACCGAGCATGGAAAAAATGGCATAATAGTAAAAACCCCATAGATCTCCAGCATTTCAAACAACTCCACAATCAAGTAAAGGGTCTAGTTATTAATGATAAAAAACAGTACTACCTCCATCTCCAAAACAAACACAACTGCAACCCAAAACAGTTCTGGAATTCAGTCTCCTCTCTATTAAACCCTGGCACCAAAAGCAATCCTTGCCCAAACCCTGACAAAACCCCTGCTGAATTAGCTACCATTTTCAACTCCTACTTTATAGACACTATATCCAAACTTGCCTCTACCTTTCCTAAAGCCACTCACAACAGCAACCTCATTGCAACAAACCATACCCCAGAAAAGCCTTCTCCCCAGACTTTCTCCTTCTCTCATATTCCCACTTCCACTATTACTAAACTGCTAAAACTTAAACCTGGTAGCATTGCCCCAGACAGCTTACCCCCAGAATACCTTCAAATGTCAGCCAAATCCATCAGCTACCCCATAAGCATTCTCATAAATAGATCTAGTGTACCATCCATTTGGAAGAAAGCTTACGTCATACCCTTACACAAAGGCAGTAATAATTCAGACATCTCAAATTTCTGCCCTATAGCCATTCTATCTCTATTTCTAAAATAATGGAAAAATATATTTAAATTCAACTTATGGATTGCCTATCCCAAAACCAACTACTTTCCACAACTCTGCATGGATTCTGCCCTGGCCAAAGTACTACAACTGCTCTCCTGTCCTTCCTAGACACTGTTAACCACAGCTGCAACGATGGTAAACTTGTCTCCGCACTCTTTTTTGATCTCTCTAAAGCTTTCAACACCATCTCCCATCCTCTCCTCCTTCATAAGCTCTCACACCTTGGCTTGTCCACACCTATCCTTAACTGGTTCACCAGTTACCTCACAAACAGGCAACAATCCACCAAATGGTTACACTCTTTCTCTCCTTTTCTCATTACTTCCACCAGAGTTCCCCAAGGATCCATCTTAGTCCCCCTCCTGTTCAGCATTTTTATTAACGACTTTCACTCCGCTCTCACTCATGGATCTGTAGTTCAGTATGCTGACAATTCTAGTATTATTTGCTCTGGTAACTCTGAAACCAAATTTCTGACCATCACCCAGAATGCTTTCTCCATTACCAAAACCTGGATGACAAATAATCACCTTGCCCTCAACCCAAATAAAACCAAACTCTTGCTCTTTACACCCAAAAAAAGTACCACTATTAATAAGTCTGAATTCATCATTTTCTCCTGCAACAAGACTGCCTTAGAGGTAGTTTCTCATACCAAGTTACTTGACGTAACCTTAGATGACAACTTAACCTTTGACCAACACATCCACAACACCATCAAAAAAACACACCAAAAACTTGGTACCCTCTACCGACAAACACATTTTAAACTACTCTACTAGAAAAACACTCGCCCAAACCCTACCTTCCCTCCTCTATGGTGCTCCCATTCTAACAAACATCCAATCCTCATTAAAAACTAAAATGGATAGCTGCTATAACAAAATTGCTAAATTTGTGACCAGGGAAAAACATTCTTCCCATCACTGTCACTCATTGCAATCTCTGAACTGGCTAGAACTCCCACAACACCTCACACATACAACTATCAACAGCACACAAATCCATCTATAATTCCTCCAAATGCCCAGTCCATGCTTCACTTCTGACTCTTTATCAACCAAACCAACCTCTAAGATCTGAAAATCAATCACTTATCCAAGTTGAGACCTAAACTCCCTGCAGACCAATACCTTTACTCTTTCACTGTAGCTAAACTCTGGAATGGCCTTCCATCTTCTCTCCGAACTATAAATAATGCCCCATCATTCAAAAAAATCACTTCACCATCTCTCCTCTCAATGGCTATGCCCTTGCACTATCCCCAATTCCTCAGTAACCTGATTCCTGACTTGACTCATCTCTGAGATACTCACACTCTTCTTCACTCTCCCTATTGTGCACAGTGTACCTCTCCTGCCTCACATAGTGTGTAAACAATTGTGTATGTGTAGATTATCATAATCTCTCTGTTGTATTGAATACCTTGCCAAGCATCCAAGTCTTCCATAAAATATAGCCATACATTGTCTATGTTACTGTGTTACTTCTGATTCTTATATTGTTACTCTTGTATATTGTTAAATGCTGTTATTAACTTTCTAAACAAATTCTTTATTACATACATTGTTTTTGGAGCTCTTCTCCCGGAGCCTTTACTGAAAATGGCCTCATACCAGCCCAGTGGACTTTCCTGGTTAACAAAAACAAATAAATAAACAAATAAATAAATATTGGGGGTTTAAGGGATTCAGAGAAATGTGAACTTTGGATATAAGTCTCTGGGGTAAAATTTACACTGAGTTTATTTATTTGTATGTTAGTGATGTCTGATGGGTTTGAATAAGTGGTGCCGTTGTGAATAAATTCAAAACAATGCTAGACATTATTTGTTAGTTTACTAGCATAGTGAAAGAAGGCTTTAGCATTTTACTTGGCTTTAGATGCTAACTTAAGTTCAAGGGCTGGTTAAGCAGACCTAGTAGTATATCTCTCAGCTTTTCAGAATTTCACAGAATGTCCAGATTTTTGCCTTATATTTTTGGCCCGTTCCTCATAAAATTTGTAGCTTTCTGCCAAATCTTTGAGGATTGAAATCACTAAATAATGATAGCCATTTGAGTTTCAGACTCAATATCTTTCAGAAAATACATGATAATGCAAAACCTGGCTTTTAATTACCTTCCAAACTTACAAGACAATATTTAAAATGCATTCTTATTTCTAATCATTTGTCCTCCCATTATTTTACCTTTGTCCAGAATTCTTGTGCTAACAGATTCAGAGGTATGCCTAATAGTATTCTGAAAGTTTTTAGTAATAGCTCAGATACTATCCTTGATATGAGGGGTTTTGCATATGCTGTATAATTTAAGTTTTTTTTTGTAATGTTTATTTATTTGTGCAGTACAGTGGTGTAGCACTTAGCATTGTCACCACAAAGCAAGAGATTCTCCCGTTTGATTCTTGTCTGGGTTGCCTTTTGTGTGGGAAATGCATATCCTCCCTGCATTCACATGGGTTTCCTCCCATATTCTAAAGACATGCATCTGGAACATTTCTCCCCAGGCCTCCTCTAAAAATGAGCTATGTCCCAGTCAGACTTTCCTGTTAAACAAATGTTAAATAAAATAAAAACAAAAAAAAATGTAAGGGAACGATGAAGGTGTTTTTTTAGAATGTCTCATTATATTTTGTTTTGTTACAACTCCCAGCTCTATACATTTATCTGAATAGGTACAGAATTCCTTTGTGAAGTTATTTGCTGTGTCAGACTTGGAGCTGATGCTGCCATGAGAGAATTTTGAAACCTTGTCATAAAACTGTATATCATTAGCACATTTAAAGTCCTTGAATTCAAGGGCTTTAGAGCTTTTGAAGGTGGAAGTAATAAGTTTATGGTCTGACTTGCCCATGGAAGGCAATACCATGGGGAAAAGTACATGAAGGGTCTACATTTATAAGTACCACATCAAAAATATTATTTACCCTTTGGGTGAGTTAACAATCGGTTCCTGTGAGTTTTAATTTATCATATATAATAATTTCTGTGCGTATCTGACATTGGAGGTGTAGGTGCTCCAGTTTACTGAGGGGCAGTTAAAGCCTCCCAATATAATAGCTTTCTTGTAAACAGGAAGTTCATTGAGTACATTTAGGAATCTTACATGATTATCAGGTAACATGGAAGGTGTCCAGCAAAAGATTATACTTTGAAAATGTGCCCTGTCTTGAATGATCTGGAGTTCTATGAGTTCAGTTCTGTGGGTCTCTGGGAATATGACTGGAGGTGATCTGGTCTTTATCAAATATGGAGACCCACCCAGTTGCCACTGATCCTGAAGGTATTGTAAGCACAAAACCTAAGTATGGAGGGAGTGTTTTCTATACATTTAAACCAAGTCTTAGCAATTTCACAAAAATGGAGAATTCCCAATGCAAGAGAGTCTCAAGATCAGACAATCTATTGCTGAGAATTCCAGCACTGAGAAAAGTGGTGCAGTTTTGGGATAAATCTATTTGTTACACTGGAATGTCCATTAACTGGACTCTACCTAAGACAAGCACTGTGGGGGCAGCAAATACTTTAGCCAGTATGTGTAAACTTTAGAATGAGAGGTGCATTGCCCCATACCATTACATACTTGGTCTCCCCCAGAATAACACAATTTAACCTATTATTATGAGATATTATCTTATAACTTCAAATGTGTGTACTAGCTAACAACCATCAGGGATTTCTTAAGCCTAGCCATGCATCCCAAATCTCTGACAAGTTCTGCTACTTTTGGTAGTGTAAGCAGGTACTTGGGAGATGAAACATTTATAAGCAGGAGTCTGGGAAATGAACCATTTATAGTCTGTCTGTGTCCATTAGAGACATAAATGCCAAAACAGGGGTGAATTTCCAGTTCCCAATCCAGATGTCCAAGTTACACTTGAACTGGGTTTGGGAGGAACTCTGCTTCACATAGCTGGGGAGTTGGTTTCAGAGAAGGGGCAGTTTTGGGGATACATACTTGTCTCTGCAACACATCCTATTTATATCACAGGTAAAGATTAAGTCATTTGAAATTCTAGTGCTATTTGTTTTTTGAATATGCAGGATGTCCAGAGTGGTGCCCAGTAATGCCTTGCATGCCAGGCACAGATCACCCCTCATCAAAACTTGTAGGAGGTAGAATTGAGGAATAGGGATTTGAAGTGGTCTGCACAGGACGTATTATTTACTCCCTGTATTATTTTAGTGAGGAACCTCTGTGGACATTCTAATTATTGGATATGCCTTGTTAGGTACATATCAAATGGGGCATTGTACTCAATGATATGTCTGATGAGTACCAAATACAGTGGAACAATGACCTCCTTGGATCTCGATGCACCTTTGTTTAAAAGCTGCACAACATACAATGATTTCCTTACTACTGTAGATGCATGATAGCCAAAGGCTAGATTACTGTCTATGTGTGCCCAAGAATCCTGGTCTGATAGGTCATATTTCATGCTATTTAGAAGGCAGCCTTGAATATAGTTAGTGCTCATCAATGCAGTGTTCTTAGCCTTAGAGAGAGAGAGAGTATTGCAGAGATGTGATAAAAACCCTGAACAGTGAGTAACAAGTTTTTCAATAAAAAAGAAAAAGAAAAAATGTTATTTCAGTTCTGTTTAAATATTTAAGTTGCACTTAAAGTTACCTGTGTTGTGTCTTTATACCTATCTGCTTTTTTCATTGTTGTAGTCAAAGTTATCTGTTTGCATTTATAGTTTGTTCTCAGACCTTAGTCTTGTTGCTGAATTTGTAGTTGTGGGAAGACCATGTTTCACCATTATGCTGCACTTCTATCTCCACAAGTAAAATTATTTGTAAAAGCTGTTTGCATTTTAAAACCTGATGGGTCTTAGTCTTGTAGTTCCATTCACATTTGTGGCAGAACTGTAAACTACTACCATATTTGAGCCTTATTTAGGGTTTACCTTCATGTGTGCGTTTTGCGCATGGGCAAACAGCAGATATTCGAAAGGGTGTTTGCAAAGTTTGCAAACATTGAACGCAAAATGCTTCGAATGTGCAATGAGCGAATTCACAGTGAAATCCGCTCATTGCAGATTTGGCATTTTCGGGTGGATTGCACTATAGTGGGGATCAGAAAATGGACCCTTTCCCCACTGTAGTGCAATCTCGGAGTTAGTATATTAAAGTAGGGAGGGTGGGGGGCGTAGTTCCCTGCATTGGGGTGCAGGGGGGCTTGCCCTACTGCATTACCCTTCATTACATTTCTTATTCAACATTTGTGTTCAAAAATCAGTGAATCTGCTTTTTGATTTGCTGTTTTTCGAACATTGGAAACTGTCGCAGTTTTGTTTTTCGTGGTTACAATTCGCTCATATGACCAATCACACGAGTGAGTTTCACCTATGTAAAGGTAAACCTTATTTAGTCATTTATTACTGCATTTTTCCATAAACAATTTACTGGTAAATTTCTGCAGAATCTGGTACCAGAAACAATAGTAGAATTACAGCACTGACAGTATTGTTTTTTTTTTCTTTCTGCCATAGGATTTGTTCTTCTGTGCTTTTATACTTGTTGATATCACAGTTCTGTGCTTTTTTCTGTTGATATTGCAGTTTTATATTTTCCTTATAATTTACCTGCTTAAAGTTGTACTTCAATGCCTTTTGGTACCCCTGTTCTTTGTGTCTGCCCCACCCCCACTGATACATAGGATCATATGATCATCGAAAGTCACTAGGCTAATGGCTATAAGGCCCTTACAAGCCTAGCCAAGTTCAACCCTTATTTCCACTATCAGTACCTATATGTGTTCTGTCAGTGAGCCAGTTAGAAATCCATCTAATGATATAAGGGTTGATACCTAGCTGGGTGAGTTTGTCAATGATGTCTGAGTGGATGATGGTGTCAAAAGCCTTGGCTAAGTCTAGGTAGGCTGTTTGCACAGATTTCCCCTTGTCAAGGGCCTTGGTGACTGTTTCGAAGAAGTCCACCAGGTTTAACAGGCATGACCTCCCTTTGACAAATCCAAACTGAGTAGGGTCAAGTATTTGGAGATTACCTATATCTTTATTGATAAGATCCATAATGATTTGCTCCATGACCATGTAGATAAGGCTTGTCAGGCTACTAAGTCTATAGTTCCCAGTTGTATAATGCAGTTATACAGGTGTTTGTATAAAGTATTGGTGTAGAACTCAGCATAGTTGCCAGTTCCATCTGGGGAGGAAAGTGCAGTGAAGCTAATTATATCATCCCATAAGAGGTTATAATCTGCTTTGAAGAAGTTTTTTAGTTTAGTTGCTGCTAGGGGTGTCAGGTGTGATAGTTGCTTCAAATGAAACTGATTTGTGGTCAGATCTCACCAGGGACATCCTCACAGTGATCCCCCATATTGATAGGCACCAGATCCAAGATGTTGGTACCCCATGTGGGGGTGTCAACCAGCTTGTCCAGGGCATTGAAGTTAACAAAGTCAAGGAACCTTTGGGCAAGTGACTTTGAGCACAAGTAATTTACCCAGTCAATGGATGGGTAGTTAAAGTCGTCCAAAACCATGGTGTTTGGATGGATCTTGATAGACTTAAGTAGATCCAAATAGGCAGTGTGGGTGTCCCGGTTCATGGAGGGGGTCCTGTAGCTGGTAATGACTTGAATAGGTGCCCTACCAGTTGCACCTGAAGCATCTCCAGGAAATCATACTGTTAACCAATCCAGTGGTGTATTTATCTTTAATGAATATTGATGCACCACCTCTTTAGTTTTCATAACTTCAGTTTGTGGTCTGAGTGTGTGGAAGGAGGTGTAATCAGGTATGGCTGGGGTGCTCTCCACAGCTTTGAACCAGGTCTGCATGACTGCAAAAATGTCTGAGTCTTCCAAGGTGAAGACTGCTTCCAGTGCATGCAGTTTCATGCTAAGACTCCTAGTACTTAGCAGCATAACCTTCAGGCTATTTTAGATGGAGTTTTTACATCAGGAATTTTGTCCTTGAGACACTGCCTAAAAAAGGCACTATGGGGATGGCAAAACCCTTAGCTAGCAGCTGAAATCCCAGGGCTGACTAATGAAGATCATCTCTGGCAAGGCATCGAGGTCTGTTGATCATGTCATCCCAGGCTGACAGATACTGGATCCCCTTAAAATTACACCAGAAACTAAGTCAATTATTTAAGTCAGTCATTTTCTGTTTGTATTGAGGCATCATCCTAGGTGAAGGTAAAATGCTGCTTAAGGCTAGGGACATATCTGACTGAGACACATAGTCAGAGAGCTCAGTCATGTCTCTCTTCATATAGTCCAGAGAGGTATGTCTCAAGTTGTTCACACTAACATAGACAACACAGTACCTGTTGTTGAGAGATTTGAGTGCATGTGTGATATGGTGGATCCTGGCACCTGACAGACGGCTGACTGTGACCTTTTCCTTATACAGCCTCAGTAAGAGGGACATCTGTGTGTCTCATGATGAAATCACCCATGACTAATATGTTTGATTTTGTGTTTTGCCTTAAATGTTTGACAGGTGAGACACTGGTGTGTGAGCTATTATGTGTATTGTGTTCTACAAATGAAGTATTAAGTGTAGCGTGCATGTGTTTGTGTTTGGGAGGTCTGTGGTGTTTAGGTATCTTTCTGGTGAGACCTCTAAATAAGTAAATATATATGATGTGGGTTTGGGTGGAATAGGAGGTGAGGTGTGCATGCTGACAACCCACTTATTGTCATATGTACTGACTGTGTGTGACAAAGCATGGATTCAAGGTTCTTAATAGAGTTGCATCTCTCACATGTTGAGTTTGTGTGGATTAGAAGTAGAAAGTTGTTGGTGAACATGAGGCAGTTGCTACATTACCACAGGATGCCCGTGTCGACTAAGCTGGCTGGAGAAACTGTGGGAAATTGTCCATCCATAGTGTTAGGTAAATTTATATGGTCAGGAAAAGAGGTCACACTTAGGAATGGCTAGTGGGTGAGAGGTGTGTAGGTACCTCTGAGGCTAGGCTTAGTGTTCCACCTGGCAGTAGAACAGGGCCATGAAAAACCTCTGAAGCACCACAAGCAAAGTGCTAAGAGAAAATTTAACAAGCGAAACATTTGCATCTATAACCACCAATGGTAACCACTGCTATGTTGCAGTGCATGATGGTGCATTACATGCAAACAAGCACAAACTTAGGGTTTATATAAAACAAGAAATAATCCTTTTAACTTAAGCTGGCCAATAAGGATGCTCTCTCTTGAGCTCTAGCCCAATCATGCAAATCACACAAGTGCAAATGCGGGGCTTAAACTAAAGTTTTTGAAGGGGATCCAGTATTGGCTTTATTTTATTGGAGCCCTCTCTAGCTAGCCAAATATATCCAGCATGGAGCTACCCTCACCGAGGGTCTTTTATGCAAGACTTGGGGAGGCATGGAGAGCCCTGAAATGTGAGTAGCAAGTGTTTCACCAAAAAGGAAAGAGGGAAAAAAAGTTTTTATTTTAATTCTGCTTAAATATTTAAGCTGAACTTATAGTGGTTTGTGTTTTGATACCACTTTGCCTGGTTCTGCTCTTTTACATGTTTTAGTCCAAAAAAAGTTATCTGTTTGAATTTTTTACTTTCTTCTGTGACTATAGTCTTGTAACTTAATTTGAAGCTGTGGGAAGACTGTATTTCTACACTATACTGCATTTCTATCACTGCAAGTATAATTACTTGTAAAAGCTATCTGTCTACATTTGGCTTATAGTTTTATTGACAGTTGTAGCAGAATTGTGAGCTACTGCAATATCTGTGCACTATTTATTAATTTATTACTGCATTTTTCCATAAACAGTATTATTGGTAAATTTCTGCACAGTGTGGTACCTTAAACCGTAATATGGTTATAGCACCGATGGTACTGTTTTTCTGCTCCAGGATATGTTCTTCTGTGCTCTTATACTTCCCGATATTGCAGTTTTTCTCCTACACTTTTGTATTCTGATTATCCTTTATCCACTTAACATTGCATTACAGTGCCTTTCTGTTCTCTTGTTCTTTCTGTCTATCCCAACTCCCACTGAGACAGTAAGCTAACGTTTCTGAAAGGGCTCCAGTATTGGCTGTATTTCATTGGTACCAACTCTAGCTAGCCTGATATATCCATCACAGAGCTAGCCCAAACTAGGGTCTTTTATGCAAGACTTGGGGAGGTGTGGAAAGCTATAAACTTTGAGTAACATGCATTTCTTCAAAAACAAAAGATAAAAAAAGCTTTTATTTTAACTCTGCTGAAATATTTAAGTTGTACTTATCATGACCTGTGTGATGGTAAGTCTTTGTACTTTTTACTTCTTTTTTCTTGTTTTAGCCAAAAAAGTTATTTGTTTCCATTTTTAGTTTCTTCTCAGACCTTATTCTTGCAGTTTAATTTGCACTTATGAGAAGACTGTGTTTCTACATTATACTACACTTCTCTTTCAAGTAGAATTATTTGTAAAAGTTATCTGTTTGTATTTTAAACTCTAATGGGCATTAGTCTTGTTGTTTCATTCACATTTGTGGCAGAACTGTTAACTATTGCCAGATTGGAACCTTATTTTGTCATTTATTACTGCATTTTTTTCATAAAAAGTGGTACTAGTACATTTCTGCATAGTTTGCTTCCTTAAACTGTAGTAGAAATACAACAATGAGAGTATTTTATTTTAATTCTGGTTAACTGGGTCTGAATGGAGAAAAGACAAAATCAGCAAGCAAAGCAGAATAGCATTGCTGGAATTGAATTTATCCGCAAGTCTTGGTGAGTACGTTTACAATGTGGACTCTGTTTTCACAAGATCTCACCAAGAAGACACTGATATATACACTGCATTTTATATGGCATATAACATAGACAGAAGTAAGTTAAAATACAAAAAAGGCAGCTAGGTGCACAAGTTCCAGGATAAAAAAAGTGCCCAATCTTGGTAGGTACACTGGTGCCAGGACTAGAAAAAATTACAATGTAGAATCCTCAAGACACAGAAACATTCCTACAATGGGGTTAGGCCAGGTGCAGGGGGAGGATGCCCCCCCCCATTGTAAAAGGAAGTAGTAGTCCACAAAAAATACAACTGACAGGCCAAAAAAGAGCCCTAAAGATGACAGATTAGACTACTGAGTATAAAAAAGAAACTATGTGTTGTTGCAGTTATACAAGAAGCCCAGAATTTCCAGACAGAATATATACAAACAGATTAAGAGAGAAATTAGAGTAAAGAAAAATACTTGCACAAGAAGAACTGTCAAAAGCTTCAAATGCAAATTTGTGTTCATTAATACAATAGAGCCATGAAAAACATTATATAGACAAAGAAATCTTGAGTTGTTTGGAAAAAGAGGCAACTGAGGAAGTGTGAAAATATAAAGAACAAAATCTAGAGATTTTTAGTAGATATAAAAATGAAACATGGACATATGAAAGAAAGAGAGATCTGATATGGTGCAATATTTATGCAAAGGAAAAAGCCAAATTAATCAATGCAAAAAAGCAGATCCAAAGATATTCAAAGAGAAATATAGGCCTTGGCACCCAGATACAGAAAATTTTATAATATGAAAAAATAAGATCACAAAGGGGGATATAGATCAGATGATTAGCAAAGTAGAATTTAAACAAATAGAAACTGAATTACGGAATACCTGCAAAGTGAAAGATTTAGTTCAGAAAGTCTAACACAGGTTATGTCATGGCATGATGGAACAAGTTCCCGACATAAGGAGAAACAGGTGGAGTGAGAGATGTGAAGAAGAAATATGGACAAGGGAAAGAAAAAATTTTTAATATGGTGCAATATTTATGCAAAGAAGGAAACATAAATAATCAATGCAAAAACATAGCAACAAAGCTATTTGAAGAGAAATAAAGGCAAAAAATCCAGATATGGAACATTTTACAATACAAAAATAGCAAGAAAACCAAAGTGGGAGGTAGAAAAGAGGATTATTAATGTTGAAGTTAAAGAAATAGAAACTGAAGTCATGGATTGCAGTCAGTCCCTGGGTTACAGACATCTGACATAAGGACACACCTCTCAACTTCTTAGAACAAGAAATCTGGACAAAGCCATAAATAAAAGTATGACATAGGCCCAAAAACAGGGACAATTTTTAAATATTGCTCTTACCAACTGTAAAGCTCCTGCACTGGCCCAGTAATCAAGGACCCTCAATCCTCACCACTAGCACCAGTGAGGGATGTACACAATGGGAAGATCACAAGTGCACACAGTAAAGTACAATTTCCCTTAAGAGAACACAGAGATCACAGTCAGTCTGGGGCTGGTTCCTCCCTCTTTCTCCAGATCCCCAGTAAGACTCCCCACTGGCACAGTTATAGAGCTGAGTCCTTAGCCAGGGTTCCAAGCCAAGTCCTTACAACACTCTACCTGCCCAAACAGTGTTTTGTGTCCTTGCCCAAGTAGCTCACACACACACACACACACACACACACACACACACACACACACACACACACACACACACACACTTTGAGATCTGATTTATACACAACCACACACCTGGGAAAGGCTGGCACAGGTTTACTAGCTATGCCTCCTTCTGCCCAGACCATAATGCAGTTATCACTGTCACCAGAACCTCTTATCAGCTACTTTAAGGCCCTTTCCAAAGGGTGACCAATACTACTGTGTAATGTTACTATTATCCAAATGGTAAGTGTGACCAAGAGCAAGGCTATTTAGGAGTAGCCTGTACAATGTCACCAAATACATATGCAAGTACACTAAGAGCTTAAATATGTCTCACAAATAGCCACAAAGATAGGTTTAAATATATTTAATAATAAATATTAAAAGAAAAAGACAATACTCAATCAACACTGTTACTTCAGAGTTCAGAATCACAGGAAATATTTTAAAACAACTTTGCAGGACAGTCTCAAATAAATACAGAAAACATCTAAACTAATCTTTACTATATTCCTATCTATATCTAAAAGATACTATGCTCTAAGTCTTACGTATAGACAATATGCAGGCAGAAGTGCTGATGGTGGATGTTTCCAGGTCAAAGACAAAATACAAAGTCTCTCTCTGAGAGAGTTTGTAAATTAATATCAAACATTACTGCTGGGTCAGCTTGGATGACATCACTCTTTCTCACCTCCCTTCAGTTCCCAGGCTAACAGAAACTAACATCTCTGTATTAAAAATACACATCTCTCAGATGTTTGCAGAACTTGGAAGTCGTAAAACAATAAAACACTTTTACATTCAAAACCTAGTAATTATTTCTGTTTCAAGACAATAGAAAAACCTCTACCTCTAAATATTGTGTCTATTTCACTGAAACTGAGAGATAACACAATTGTAAAAAATTTAAACTTATTTTCTTTAAATTTTATAAGTTAATTCTGTATGTTACACCTTCTACTATTTAAACATACATTTGCACAGGTATATAGTTTATATACATTTCTGTTCTTTTCCAGTAGGATACACGGTGGACACATCCTTGAAACTAAGTACTGTACAAACTCTGTTCAACACACACCTCTGCACCAGTAGTTCAATATACACATAACATATAGTTCTCTTACATTTGTAAGACAAACATATGAATAATATTAATATTCACAAATGACATAGAATTATTTACAAAATTCCAAATAGCTAGGCTGGCAGTGTCACACCAACTTAGAAAGTTGATAGAATAACAGGCTTTGCATTAGCATGGATTTTCTCAAGACTATATTGTCTGTAACTCAAATGTCTGTCATTATTTTCTAACTTCAGTCTTTAATGATTTGCTATTCTTTTGTCAGAAAACCACAATTTTATGAAAAGCGGACCAAAAATATGAAGCAAAAATCTGGACATTGTGCAAAAATCTGCACAGTTGAGAGGTATGCATAAGGAAGAATGGGCTGCTGCAGTGTCGGAAATAATGTGAAAATAAATAAAAATCTTTAAAGTTGCTCAAATCTTACCTTGAAAATGAAGAATTATGTTGTACTTTCCTTTTCCCTGTTTGTGAAACTGTTCCCATATCTTGTTAGAACAGTTACTTCCACCTTCATGGAGAACAAGAGCTCCAATTGGTTAAGAGATCACTGTGTTGATGATCTGATTGGTCAAGACCACTGTCTTGTACCATACAGTATTGAATCAGTTACTGTACTGTACAGTAGAATGGGCAAATTACATTGTGACTCACTAGGGTGCATGTGACAATAGGAGATCTGGCAGAGGTCTGAAAGTTCAGGAAAGAATGGAAAACATTCATGGGTGATGCCTGTAGTACATACATGTGAAGTGAAGCTTAAAAAGAGGTAAATAACATTTTTTTATGGAATGTTCTACTGTACTGTAGAGTATGAACATAGTTACTATACTGTTATTACACTGTACTTACAGTATTACTATAGTATACAGTATTTTGTGTAAGATTTATTTTATTTGGAAGTGTTTCTAAAGTGTTTTACATGCAAAAAAGTAAAATAAATACTAGACTGAGGTAAACATTTGACTAAGTGACTTAATAAGAACCATATGTACTTGTTTCAAGTTACATATTAATTTGACTTAAGGACAGACGGAAAAATGGATCTCTTTAACCCAGGCACTGCCTGCACCTGCAAAGTGAAGGATTTAGTGTAGTAAAATTAACTCTGATAACATCACGAGTCCCCAAATTAAGGAGAAACCAGTAGAGTGGAAAGTATCTGATTAGGTGCCATTTGAAGATACTTTGGAGCCTTCAGTAGTAAACCAGTGTAAGTGTTCAGTCTGAGTTGCACAGCAAGGGAGGGAACAGGAAACCGTAGCAATTCTGATGCAATGTAGTATAGTGATAGGCCAATGAGTTCACATATGAAAGAACAACACATGACCCAAGATGAAGCTGAAGAGAATATATCATAGAAAGATGTGCTAGAACTTTCTGTAGAATGCCTGCAGGAAATGGAGAACAGAGAAAATAATGAAGTTTAAATCACATGAGATCACCCTTTTTTAGGCAAGGTTCAAATGACAAATTCACCACCATAACAGGAACAGGCAAGCAAAAACTGAGGGTGATGCTACTCAATGCTAGAAGTCTAAATCTCAAAATGCACTCACTCGAGGCACTCCTTAAAATGGAGAACATTGATATGTGTGCAGTGACTGAGACCTGGCTCAAGGCACCAGAGAGCACCCCTGCACTACCAGGCTATAGCTCATACCACACTTTTCGGCCATGTAACCTGGACCGGAACAAAAAAGGTGGAGGTGTGTCCATATTCATTAAGGATATCCACACCTCCAGGCTAGTTGCTCAGCATAATGCAGCCAAGGTTATCCAAGTGCAACTAACTCTGGGCAAAACTGCAATCCAAATTGTAGCTTGCTACAGATCACCCACCATGCCCCAGGATTCCAACTCCTCTTTTCTTGATGTACTGGAAAATATTAGTGTTCAACCAAACACACTAATAATGACCGATTTCAACTACCCCACCATTAACTGGGAAAAGTACTCATGTACCATCTCCTTCGCTCAATGCTTTCTGGAATTCATAAACTCCAATGCCCTGATCAACTTATCCACACCCCCACCAGGGGCAACAATATCCTAGATCTAGTCATTACCAACATGAGTGACTGGTGTTCCACACCTGAAGTCAACACCACATAGGTCCGATCCAACCATAAGCTAATTACCCTAGATATCCACTTCCTGCCCCCACACCCCATTAAGGAAACCATGGTAAAAAATTTCTCCAAATCCAACTTCATGCTTCTTAAGACAGAAGTGGTGAACTTCATGACACCCATGCAGATGGACAATACAGTTACGACTACTGAATCCTACACAATTGCACTTTATAAGACCTTACATGAGTGCATGGATCGTGCTATCCCAAACAGAACCAAGACACTATCCTCCAAAAAAAGGAAGCCAATCTGGTGGTCCCCTGCCATAAACAAACTGTACAACAGAAGGAAGAAACTGTTGCAAAATAGAGTAAAACCCCATGAGTGGAGGAGCTCCCTGGTCAGCCTCAGTAAGAAGCTATGATCCCTGATAAAATCCTCTAAAGCTAGTTACGAAAACAAAATCACCACTGATTCTAAAGACAACCACAAAGCATTCTATAGCTATGTCAAGAATCTCAATGGCAACACTCAGATCTGCTCTGAGTTACAGCACAATGGCACTAAATATAAAGACCCAACTGATATTGCCAACATCCTGGCAGATAGGTTCAGTGCTAACTTTACCCCCCTCTCACTCCCTAAAGAGCCCATCTCTATACCAGAAGAATGCAAAGTACTTGTAATCACAGGGGCACAGGTAAAAACCACATTCTCCAAAGCCAAGAACACAGCATCCATGGGACCAGACAACATCCCAGGCTGCATTCTACATGAACTACAGAACGAACTGGCACCCCACCTAAGTACCATGTTCAATCATAGCGTCACCTCAGGCTTTGTGCCTGCTGAATGGCACACAGTGACGGTTATCCCACTCCACAAGGGGGGAGCCACCATGGACCCCGGGAACTACCGCCCCATTAGCCTGATGATCCTGGTCTGCAAGGCCATGGAACGTATCATCATGGAACTTATAAACAAAGACATTGGTAATCTCCAAACTCTGGACCCCACCCAGTTCTGGTTTGTAAAAGGCAGATCATGTGATTTGAACACCAAGTCACCAGACAAAGGTAAGGTGGTTCACACACACACAAGGTAGATCCGTTCACACAGCTATCTAGATCTTACTCTGGAATTCAAAGAGATAAACTCACTAAACTAGGTACTAATCCTATGTCACAAGATGGGTTTGCCAACTGGCTGGGTTGCCAACAACACACCAATAAAACCAGAAAGTAGCAGACTCCTCTAATCCGACCACAGACCAGTGAGGAAGTGGATGCTCAGTCCTGGGTCCTCTCCCTCCTTTTGGTATCTACTTCTCTGTACTCTGAACAGGGCTAGAACCTGAAGGACTTTGAAGTTCGAAGATGACTGCAAACCAGGAGCTAGGAACCATAACCTAAACTCTAATGTGGACATCCTACAAAGGGCTCGGAGATAGATGATGCTTGCAGTGTCAAGCCATGGCGCCAAGGCTCAATGCCAAAAGTGCATTGTCATCAAAAACTCTGTCTGTGCCCATGAAACACAACAGGTAGTATACTTAACACCAAAATAAGAGAAGTTGGGACACAGGTGAACAGTAACAAGTCCTAGTCCTAATTTTTGATCCACACCACACGTGGTCAGAAATCATCTCTATCACACCTCATCACAAGGTTTCTCATCAGTATTCCCCTTACATATTTATTATACTTATTTTATCAGAGCTCAGTTTCAGCAAGGCAAACTAAGCTGTGTTCCAAAGGTGTGTTTACTTGTATCTTTACCCATCAGGCAAGCTAAGTACATTTGATTTTGAAATCACACATTTTACAAAGAATTTTTTTTAGTATGATCACTACTTCCCTTTTTTTATTTGTGCACTTATTTGTATTTTTTGTAAAATAAATTATCTTCCTCTCACTGTTACTGATGTTACTGATGTTACACTGTCTTGAAATTGCCTTCAGCAAGGGATCCAAAGGCAGGAAAAAGGACTAGGACTCTTGTCCAATGGTAAAGACTTCATAGTGAACCCCCTCTAACTGAGCTGACAAAGGCTGAACAAGGAGAAGATTTCTTATCTTTTCTTAGACAGAACAGAATCATACATGCACTCAAGTAATTAGACCACAGGTTACAGTATTATTCCATCATAGTCCATAAAGGTGTAAATGACCTGACACATACTTCCCTGAACTACATGAAGAAAACATTATGGAGCTCTCAGACTGGTGTCGACCTAGCATTGAGCAGCATATTAACATCAAGGAGGATGAGGCCACAATATGAGTAAAACATAATTGATTTTAACAGTTGGCTGTCTTTCTGGAGTCATTCTAAGGAGTCCCAAAATTTATCAGCTTAGGAGAACATTATTAACAGGCCATTTTACTTTTCCAAGCTGTTCTGCACCTGTCCCCTCTATGTTTTGAATACTAGCTAAAACGTTATCTACCTTCATAGTACCTTTTTTAGGCAATGCCAAATTGACAAACCTACCTACTTCCCAAAATCAACTCTGAACCTCTCAGCAGACTACAAATGCTCTACTTTGTACAACCATGTAAATAATAAAATGCAACTGTTGAACTGCTGAACCTAAAAGAAAGAACAAGAACAAGCCCCCCAGAACAAGCTGCCTAATTTGGCCCAAATTATTAACCACACTATACAACAAAAAAAAATTAAGGAAAAATTCATGAAGGTTAATTCCCATCAAGATAAAATCTTTCTCATCAAACTAAATATTCACTGAGCCTGGTGATACAGTGAACTTGTTAATGGTTCATTTCCAACTTTACACCCCTCTTACCCTCAATCATCCCCCAGGAAATACCCTCAAACACAATCCTTTCAACAATAACTAGGGAACATGTACAGACTGAACTCATTAAAACCAAGCACACATCTTAAATGGGTCCTGATAACATTCCAGGATGCCTCCTGAACAGTTTAAATTATGACTTACCTGGACCCCTGCTGGAGTCACTCTTTAACTATAGTCTTAAAACAGGCTTTGTGGTATGAGAATGGAGAACTGTAACTGTCATCCCTCTTCATAATGGAGGACCTTCAATACATCTTGGAAATTACATACCCATTAGTTTGATTAGTCTTATTTGCAAAACCATGGAAAGAATTATCATGAAAATTATCAGCAAGAAAATAGGAAACCTTCAGATACTGGATCCATCCCAGTTTGAATTCGGCAAAGGAAGATCATGCTTACTGAATTTGATGGACTTCTTTGAAAAGGCCACTAAGGCAATGGATGAAGGCAAAGTGGTGCATATTGCCTACCTTGATCTGGCTAAAGCATCAAATACAGTACCCTACTTGGGTATTGTCAACAAACTTATGGAACGAGGCATAACATGCTGGGTAGGTAGCTGGTTCATGAATAAGACCCAAGAAGTTGAGATTGGTGAGGCCACCTCCACAAAGAGGCTGGCCACCAGTGGAGTTCCTTAGGGCTGTGAGCTGTGCTGGGCCCATATATATTCTTCTTTTTGCAAGTCAAAGCCAATATTAAAGTCCCTTAGCTGACCAAGTTTTCAGATTATTGCAAACTGTGGGCAGTGACTGAATTTCTCCAAGACAGGAACACCCTTCAGGAAGATCTAATACAGACAAACACTTGGTGTCAAAGCCATGGCTTAAAACTCAATGCCAATAAATGAATTATAGTACCCTTTGGGAAGTCAACTAACCTGGGTAGTTATACAGTAATAAAACTCTCCTGAAAGTTCATTCACTAATCAGGGATCTGGGAAGTCATGTAGAAAGAAATCTAGCCTTTGACCAACATGTGCCCTTGTTAGTAAAAAAAATCCTTCCATGTTGTTCAACTTATAAGTAAGGCTATGGCATCTAGGTGCAGAGTGGTCATCATGCCACTGTACTTAGCCTTCATTAGACCCATCATAGAGTATAATGTCTCCTCTGGTATGTACCTGACCAGAAACATGCAGCAAGTGGAACATCCACAAAGGTTTCTTAATAAAAGAATACAGGAAGTAAACACACTATGCTAATTGTCTCAAAGCCCTATCTTTCTACTCAGTATCAAACGGACTTCTGAGAAGTGATCTTTGGCTGGCATACAATGTATCCCTTGACCCTGTTTTGATTAACATTTTCCACTTTTCCACATTCACAAAGCAAACAGCATCAGAACTACTAGAATAAAAGACCTAAATGTTGCTTGTGACATAAATCAGACATGTTGGAGAGACAAATATGTTTTTCAGAGAATTCCCAATCTCTGGAACAGGCCTCCTGTCCATGTGTAGAAGAGTTCCTCCCTAACCCTATTTATGTGCAACTTATCCCAATGGATGGGCAATCAGAAATTCACCCCAGTCTGGTGTCTATGTCTCTGATAGACAGAGGCAATCAGTAAACTACCCCCCCCCAATACAAATCAAATTTGTGGATTTCATTTGGGTTGCATGGCTAGGCTTATAAGGGCCCTAGTGATCATTAGCCTAGTATACACTTATGAACCTATGATCATTGGCAAAGTTATATTTGATTTTATTTCCTGAGAGAAGGCTTTGGGGGGTAAAGTTAGAGATTAACTGTTCTGGCAGAAGGTTTGCTATATATTTTGGCTCAATGTAGGTGGTTCCATTTGCAATAAGCTCTGCATACAAATGTGCATTTCCTTTGAAATTGTGGACATAGCTAAAAAATGAATTGTGATTGTCCTTGGCCTAGGAGGTTAGATTTACATCAAATTTGTTTTTTATAAACTTTATTTGTCCTTTGAGTTGTTGTTTAGTTTAATGAGAGCATGTTTATCTTGCTTGGTGATGCACCTCCTAATTTTTACATGATTTTCTTCCTTCTGTTATAGAGCCTAGTGATGGTGTCTTTCCACCAGGGTGCCTATTTTTTGAGTAAGTTCTGTACTTATTCCTAGAGGATACAGCTGCCTCTCTGTAGCTATTAACATATTTGTGTAGGGTTTCTTTAAGCAGTTCTGTGTAGGCAGCAGTGTTTTGGGTGTTAAGGGGTTTAAAATGTTGCCAGTTTGTTACTTAACAGTAGCAAGTTAACCTTAGAGTAGGTCCTGAATGTTTCAGGGTTACCTGAAATTCCGGGTTTTATCTTATCTTCAGAGGAAACTATTTTGTAGTCTGACCTTACCAGAAAGGACATTAGACTAGGGGGTGTGCAGCGCTCTGTCATTTTAATGAAAACCAGATCCAGTATGTTTGCACCTCTTGTTGGCATACTGACATTCTGGTCGAAGGAGTTTGTGTTTACAAAGTCTATGAATCTTTGTGCCATACATTTGGTGTTGTATATGATTCCCAGTTAATAGTAGGGAAATTTAAGTTTCCCATGAATATGGTATTGGGTAGAATGGTGAGTGTTGCCAGTAAGCATAAATAACTGTTATGGGTTTCATGAATCATAGAGGGGGACCTATAGCTTGCAAGGAAATGGTATGGGATTTTGCTATGATGATTTGAATATGGAAAAGTTTGAGTGCATTGTCCTGTTTTGCCAGTCTTGAGTTATATTTTTTTAGGTAAATCAAGACATCTTCACCTTTAGTCCCTGTCTGTGTAGTAGCTGATCTAAATGTGTGGAAAGCATTATAGCCTTGCAATGCTGGGATACTCTACAGCTTTATACCATGTCTCAGTGACTGAATAGACATTAGCATCATCTTGGATGAGGAGAGTTTGTAGGGTGTGGAGTTTCTTCATTAGACTCCTAGCATTACACATTAACACCTTTAGATTTTCTTGGTTTTCATTTGCTATGTCAGAAGGATTGTCAGGGTTGGCTTTCACTATAAAAGGCACTATAGGAGAGGACAATGTTCTGAAGCCTAAAGGGACAGGTGCTGACCATCTCTACCAAAGTAGAGTTGTCATTTGACCATCTCTTTCCATGCTGACAAATATTACACCCTTTAGAATGACACCATGACAGGCAATTATTAAAGTCTTTAATCTTCTGTTTGTATTGCGGTATCGTCCTTGGAGAAGGTAGAGTACTGCTCAGCGTTAGGCTCATACCAGTCTGTGACACATATTCCGAGAGTTCCATAATGTCTCATTCATTTACAGCCAGATGGACCATGACTGAGTCATACTGCTACATGTGGCCAAATGACCTTAGTACATATGTAATATGGCAGGTCCTGCCTCCTAATAAGCAATTGACTGTGACTTTCTCCTTACTCAACCTGGTGTGATGGTCATCATCAGTGCATCTTACAACAGAGTCTCCAATGACGAGAATTTTGTCTCATGTGGTTGTTTGACTTATGGGCTTAGAAGTAGAGGTTACATGAGATGCTGCTCAATGTGTTGATACGTATGTGTTGGTTTGAAAGAGTGCATTTGGGGCTGCTGAGGACATTTGTTATGTGTGTTTCATCTAGGAGGTCTTCGGGTTTAGGAATGTTGCATTTTAAGTGCTTCAGGATATGGGGGTCTATGTGTCTGGTTCATGCTGTGTGTGATGGATGCAGTATGTACAGTACTGATGACCTAATTGGCATTAGGAATGCTTTTATGTGAGACCTTTGCCTCTAGTGACATTGTCTAAATACATCTCTCACATACCATATCAGTTTGTTTGAGAATTAGCTGTTTTTCAGTGAACGTGAAGCAATTTCTACATCTAATTTCTACAAAACCTCATTTCTGTGTGACTCACAAGAAATACAGCTTTAGTTTCTTTCCTAGGTTAAATATGCAATGTAAAACAGAGTGCAATTAAAACACAGTGTAATGAAAATCCACCATCATATTCAGAACAGAAGAAAGCAATAAAGCACTACAAAATACAAAAAAACAATATAAGGAAAAACAAGCAATCTTTCCCTCACAGCACTCTATGGTAGACTCCAACTGACCTTTCCCAAGAAAGCTTAAAGAGAAAGTCTACTTCATAAGTAAGAACTAGCTTAGTTGCCCTTGTGGGCCTTTTCAAGACTAGCTAATATCCATTTCAAAGGTGAGAATCAAAGCCTGTACTTTGTGTTAGTAAGGTTAACATCTTAACCATTATGACAACACCCAACCCCTTTTATTTATACATAATGCAAGGGTAATGCTACTCAATGCCAGAAGTCTCAACCTCAAAATGCACACACTCGAGGCTCTCCTCAGCATGGAGAAAATCGATGTTTGTGCAGCGACGGAAACCTGGTTCAATGTTCAAGAGATTACCTCAGCACTGCCAGGTTATAGTTCATATCATACCTTCCAGCCTCAGTTAGCAGATCGCGGTACAAAGGGCAGAGGTGTATCCATATTCATCAAGGATATCCATATCTCCAGGCTAGTAGTGCAGCATGATGCCCCAGAGATCATCCATGTGCAACTATCAGCAGGCAAAACCACATTTCAAGTCGTAGCCAATTATAGATCGCCCACCATGTCCCAAGATGCTCACTCTGCATTCCTTGAGACATTGGAAAATATAAAGGTCCTACCCAACACCATAATCTTGGGTGATTTCAACTACCCTGGTATAAACTGGGCAAACTACCAATGTTCCAACTCCTATGCTCAGCAATTCATAGAATTTATAAATTCAAATGCCCTTGAACAACTAGTATGTTCCCCCACTAGAGGGGACAACATATTGGATTTAATCATCACAAATATGGGCGCCCATTGTACCAAACCCATTATCACCCCTTCCTTGGTCAGATCCGACCACAAACTGATAACCCTGGATTTCCTCACTCCTCCACCTCCCCCAATCAAAGAAACCATAGTCAAAAACCTTTCCAAAGCAAGCTTCAAACTACTTGCATCCGAAGTGGAAAGCTTCACTATTCCCTTGCAGAAGGATAATGATATCCAGGATGTGGAATCCTACACCAAGGCACTCTATATGCATCTTCTGGATTGCATGGACCATGCTATCCCAAATAAAACCAAGACTCCTTCCTCAAGCAAGAAGAAACCAGTCTGGTGGACCCCGGCCATAAGCAAACTTTACAATAAAAGAAGGAGACTTATACAAAAAAAGGCCAAATCTCAAGTAGAAAAATCATCCCTGACCAGCATTAGTAAGAAATTGAGGGCCCTCATCAAGTCAACTAAAGCTAATTTTGAAAAGAAAGTTGCCAAGGATGCCAAGGATAACCATAAGGCCTTCTATGGCTAAGTCAAAAACCTAAATGGCAATGCTCAGGTCTGTTCTGAGCTAGTACAAAATGGAACAAAATACACTGACCCTTCTGACATTGCCAACATCTTGGGGTTCAGTGCAAACCCCCCCCCCTTACCACCTACAGGGCCTATTACCATTCTAGGGGATTGTGTAAGTCCAATTATTACTGATATTTTGGTTAACAAGGCTCTATCTAAAGCTAAAAACACTGCCTTCATGGGACCAGATGGTGTCCCAGGCTGTGTCATACGCGAGCTCCAAAAGGAATTAACCCCGCATCTTAATACCCTGTTCAGTCTCAGTCTCTCCGCAGGATATGTGCCCATAGAATGGCGCACGGCAATGGTGGTCCTGCTACACAAGGGTGGGGCCACAACTGACCCTGGGAACTAACGACCAATAAGCCTGACCAGTCTGATCTGTAAGTCTATGGAGCGAATCATTATGGAACTCATAAATGGAGAGATTGGGAACCTCCAGTCGCTGGACCCCACACAGTTCGGCTTCGTCAAGGGCAGATCATGCCTCCTGAACCTGGTGGATTTCTTTGAGACAGTTACTCAGGCTATGGATAATGGAAAGGAGGTACACACGGCTTACCTTGACCTTGCTAAGGCATTTGACACCATTCCCCATTCAGGTATTATTGATAAGCTCACCAGCCTGGGCATAAACCCTTACGTCACAAGATGGATCGCAAACTGGCTCTCGGACAGATCCCATAAAGTAAGAGTAGCGGGAGCTATGTCCGAATCCAGACCAGTAACGAGTGGTGTGCCTCAGGGCTCTGTCCTGGGGCCCCTCCTGTTTGGCACATACTTCTCAGAAGTACAGGCAGGCACTGAAGGGCTGTGGCTGACTACGTTTGAGGACGACTGCAAACTGGGTGCTATAATATAGTCTCCGGCCGACATGGAGATCCTCCAGAAGGGCCTAAATGAGACTGATGCATGGTGTCAAAGCCATGATCTCAAGCTAAATGCAAAAAAATGCATAGTAATCCCCTTTGGAAAAAACAGAGTACCCGCAAACTACAAAATAGGAGGTAATCCCCTGAAATCTGAAGAAGAAATAAGGGATCTAGGGACCCAAGTAGATAGTCAGCTTTCCTTTGATAACCATGTTGCCAAAGTGGTTAGAAAATCCTTCTATGTGACCCATCTGATCACGAAAGGGTTCGCATCAAGATCTAAGGATGTAATGGTTCCCCTCTACTCTTCCCTCATCAGACCCATTATTGAGTACAATGCACCAATTGGAATGTACCTGGCTAGACATCTCCAGCAGCTGGAGAGACCACAAAGGTACCTAACCAAGAGGATTACTGGCCTCAAACAGTTGCCCTATGCAGCACGATTGAAAAAGCTAAGACTGTTCTCTGTTGCATACCACTTTCTCAGAGGCGATCTCTGTCTAACATACAGAGCCATGTCCAACCCAGAATTGTTGAACATGCTCCATCTTAGCAAAACCAAATCTACTCGAGCTACACGCTCTAGGGATATAAACCTCAACACAACAATGAATAGAACATGCTGGAGGGATAGATTCCCTTCGCAGAGACTTCCCTTACTATGGAACAGGGTCCCGATCTACATAAGACAGAGCCCCTCACTATCACTCTTCAAGAGGAACCTTGATGAGTGGATGGGTAACAGAAAGTTCACACCGGGGATCACACCAACAGCACTCCTAGATAGGGGCCAAGGGTACTAGCTGCTAGTACAAGGGTCTAGGGAACTACTAAAGGGGCGGTGAATACCGCACAACGTGGCTGGGCTAATATATGCCTTCGGGCAGATAGCCCAGTACCAGCCTATGAACCTATGAACCTATGAACCTATGAACCTATGAACCTATGAACCTATATGCATCATTCTTAGTGAATGAAGGACTCCTGTTACGACTAGTGCCTTCACTGCATTTGACACATGCCTGGAGAGTTATAAAATGTCTCTCTGTGTATCCAACAGTATTTTGTTTTCTAAGTCACTCACTCCAACTTGGATCACCATCATGTTGTAGTCATAAGAGTCTTTAGAGTGCTTTTGATGTCAGAGATCCTGGCACCTGAAAGACAACTCACAGTAACTGTATTTTTTTCCAGCCTTGTGAATGGAGTATCTAAGTACATAACTACAGAATTGCCTCTCACTACTATATTTGTACTTGTACTATAGCATGAAATAACAGACTTGAGGGCATTTAATGCCCTTAGCTGCTTAATGGAATGGCAACAGCTTAAAATGCTTTCATAGGTAGCTCTCAAACCAACTCATCAGTTACTTTATTTTTCCCCTCTCAGTTTAGTTGCCTGGTCAACCAAGTCAAATACATTTGAGAATTCTGGAACCACAATAACATCCCAATTTCCTTTGTACAGATTAGTGGAGATACAGTCATTTTGCCTGGAAATGCTTGTTTTATTGTAATGGCTAGCCTGAATGTATGCTGAGAGAGTGATATGAAATTGTCTTCTTGCATGTATTATAACAGATGGCTGTGCACATCTTTCGTCAAGTATTTTACCCACAGTTCTCCACATACTTTGTAATTGTCAAAATTTGAATGCGCTCCACTTTATAAGTCAGGAATGATCCTAATCCTTTTTCTTTTGTTTGTTTGTTTGTCAGCTACCCGGGATAGACATTGCTTTTTTTAATGCTTCTATTTATCAGCAGAAAAAATGTTAGAAAGCAGATCATGGCTTCATTGCTTTAATGTGTGCAGGTTTTTTTTTGTTTTCTTTTGATAGTGGCTTGTTTACTACAGCAGATATTATTGGGTCAAGAATGGAAGTTAGTCACAAAGTTGCATATTTATTATTTTGGGTAGTTGGTTTACTTGATACAAACATAAGGTTGTTTGTCTCCCAGTAGTAATGAACACAATGTTTCTGCCAGTTTAATGATGCACACTTATGGAAAAATGGTTAAAATATAATTAGTGTCCTTGTCCCCCATGTCATTTATGCACTCACAGAATTTTACAGGACAATTGAAGTTATTAATTTGTAGATTCTATAGCATCCTGATTTTGACTATCTTTTTTGTTATTGGCACAGATTATGCATTTTTTTATCCCCATAGGTTGTAGCCCAATGACTCCTCTACCTACACCCAGATGGGCATTTTATTATGTGGGGGGGGTGTGAAACTTGAGCATCTCAATAGCCCTCTGGCTCATTTATTCCTGTTTTGGATGCATAATCCATCCATTCATTCCCCCAGTGTAGAGAGGAGTCAGGTGGTAAGGAGTTTGATAGCATTCTGGTCCTGGGAGGCAACCTACCCTCCCCAGCAGAAATCCCTTCCCCTTCATTTGCTATCTGAGCTCTACTGCATGTTGCCTTCACAAAGAGCATGCCTATGCATATTGAATCCATGTGGTATGCGCTCTGTCCAATGGTGATGCATGTTCCTTAGGTTTATGCTCTATTGCTGTAATACCCACTGCTCCTGCTAGGTATCATCAAAGTGGTGAGTCAGTGGCAACTTATTACCATCTACAGATGCCCATGCTGCTGTTTGAACCAGGGTTGCCTGTTCCACAGTGAGGGCTTTAGCCTTCTAAGTTTTGCATGTGTTTATAAGTGTTTATCTTTGTGTGTGTGTGTGTGTGTGTGTGTGTGTGTGTGTGTGTGTGTGTGTGTGTGTGTGTGTGTGTGTGTGTGTGTGTGTGTGTGTGTGTGTGATTATCATCTTCAGATTTATATATTCTCCAGGCAGCATTACTATCCAACATCAGTATCCCGCCTAATAATTGGTCTGAAGAAAAGCCTGCAGCTTGACATAGTTTGAATTTCCTGTGCTTTTTATAACTGATAGAACAGGTAGGAGAACAGTTCTCCAAGCTGCAGTGATGGATAAATAGTTAACAATGATTTTTCAAAGGTTACCAGAATCTGGGTAGTGATTTATATGTTGGTAGAAATTCAGTCCATTGTATTAGCTGTATTAGTTATGTTACTGACTCTACTGGCTGACTGTGTTCACTGATGATACCCAGACTGACTGTTAATTTGCCAGGGTATGTTAAATCCCCTGTGATTGTAAGCTTTTTATCCATAAAGCAAGAAAGGGCATCACTTAGACATTTGTGTATGCTGCATGGCTTTAAGCAGATATTGGTTATTGTGACATGTTTGCCCCATCCTTTATGAACTTTCCTTAAAGATGCCATTCTATTTATGACTACAGGAGGCTGTTTGGAAGCTGTGTGAAGTCAGTTTTTTTTTTCATTCTTATTTCTCTCTTTCCCTTATTGTGACAGCCATTCCAGTGCCCCACATCCTTCACTAGGTCTGCCAGTTTGCCTATCTACCCCTGGCCAATACCTGAATTTGTACTGGGGCCAGTGAGGATCTTAAGAGGAGTTAATGGTATCCTACATCAAACAGTTTTTTTTTTTTTTTATTTTCAACCCACTCTGTTTTGTTTCTCCCCTTTGTTTGTGTCTTTCGGCTTTTCCCGAGGGGTCGCCACAGCGGAACTCCGGCCCGCTAATGATTGGTAGTTGATTTTTATGTGCCGAGTTACCAGTCCTGACGCACAACCTTCAATGAAGGTACGCCCATTCACGCATGTCTCCACTCAGAATGACACGCTAGCTGAAAATCGAACCAGACAGCGTCTTACTGTGAGGTGACAATGCTACCGCAGCACCATGTTTAGAATTCATCAGCTTTATTACAGATATAGACAGTCTGGTGAAGCAGATTGATTCCCTGCTTTAATTTTACAATGTTAGCACATATTCAGTTGATGAGTCTGTTCTCATGTTTGTGTTTTTTTCCTTTATCTCATATTATGAAGTGCATCACTCTCTGATTATTTATTTTATTTTCATTTTTATTTGTATTTTTACTTATTAACCATGTAAGTATAATGGTCTAAAGACCCTTCAGGCATAGCTCTGGTCAAAGAGGTATTCTTTAAAATAGTAGGAAAAAATATGACAACAAAAGATAGACCCCTGGATTCACTATCCTTCTGTGGAGGACTAGCTTAGTCCTACACAGAAGCGGCCTTTAAGAAGCAGGACGGCAGCGTGCCATGCATATTAATAAAGGTGCACTGCCTGAGCTCCTAATCTTACAAAGAGCATGTAAGAGTGCAGGGGGTGTGTCTGAGAGCAGAGCTCTCAGAATATACACGCCCCTGCAATGAAGAATAGCAGAGTAGTAATAACAGAATGAGCGAGACCGCTCATAGGTGTTCGCATACCCCCAGCAACATCCCCCCCATGTGTACAAGAGCAATAGTTAAAACAACAAATATAAAGATGTTTTTTATTTTTTTATGAAACAGATTAAATTTAACCGTAGGTACTCCGGTTTGCCCATCGCTTAGCTATGGTTAACACAGCTTAAATGGAGCAAGAGGATATAAAGCAAGCTATATGCAAATGAAGCATTACAGCAGTATTGTAGTGGGCAGAGCATTCGCCTTACAAGCAGTCATTCCCAGTTCAAGTCCCACTCCAGTATATTCCATTTTCCATGTCAAATCACTTTATGACCAATATTTTTAGTTTTATAACCTACTAAATAACATATATTTGTGAACTGGAGTACTGCATTAAATGCAGATTTGAGGTGTCATTGTCATAATGTTGCAAAGCCCACAGATAATCACAAGTGCCCCATATAGTATATGTACACAGGAATCAGGGATACAAATGGAAGGTAAAATGTGTAATGAATGATAACTCCATACAGTTTCCAAATCCACCACCTTCCCAAAAACCATTAGACATTACTGTCTAAATTAGTGCAGTGGTAAGCGGGTATAAGCACTAGTAAGCAAGGGTAAGCATATTTAAGCAGTAGTAAGCGGGAATAAGCATATGTAAGCAGTAGTAAGTGGGTTTAAGCCCTTTTGTGCTGGGTAAGCTATGCACACACTGGTTAAGCAATATTGAAGCTAACACTGTAAGCATATTTAACCGGAGGTTGGCATTGCTTACCTTCGTGCAAACCCACGCAAACCCGCTTAAAAGTGTCTTAATCACTCTGTATCCAACGGCCCTTGTTCTGCCCAGCAACAAAGTAAACAGCCTCTGAAAGGCTCGAACCCAGGACCCTCCACAACATAGCCAAAGTGATTTACCAGTAAGCCATCACAGCAGTACATAAGAGTGAGGTATAGGAAAATCAAACTGAACATGTGAAAGGAATCTATATATAGTCTTATGTTGTATAACCTACTGCATAACATAAATATGTGAATTGGAGTACTGCAGTAAGCCCAGATGTGAGGTGTCATTGTAATAAAGTGTTGAAATCCCCTAATAAACACAAGGACCCCATACAGTGTATGTACACATGAATCATGGATACCAAACACATATATAACATGTAATGAATACTAAATCAATGCCAAAAAGCAAATATAATGCAAATTAAATATTAAGCAGTGCTAAGCATTGCACAGCCCAGCTTAGTAGGTGTAAGCAATGTGTTGGCCAGCTAACTCAATTTGCCCATTGGTTTGTTTGTGTCTTTCGGCTTTTCCTGGTTAGGGGTCGCCACAGCGTAACTCCGATCCGCTAATGATTGGTAGTTGATTTTTACATGCCGAGTTACCAGCCCTGACACACAACCTTCAACGAAGGTACTCCCATTCATGCATGTCTCCACGCACAAGACGCTCTAGCTGAGAATTGAACCGGACAGCATCTTACTGTGAAGCAACAACGCTACCACAGCACCACCACCGTGGATTCAATTTGCCCATTGGTATACCTCTTTAAACAATGCCAAACTTAGGTAAGCAGGTTTGCCCATAGTTTAGCCTTTTTAAAACTGTCCTATCATGGCAAAGTGTGGGAAAACAGCCTTATTTAAACCCAACAGGTGGGAATACATCTCATAACTGGTTGTAGCTTCCCCTTGTAGGCATTATGCCTGGAATGGGAGAGGGTGTATACTTTCAGGCACAGTGCTGGGGCATCCAGTAGTCCAGAGTCATGGCATGACTCCTTGTGAAAGACCATGAGCAGAGACTGCTGCAGGGCCAGTACCAGGGTTCCCAATATAAAGTGGAAGCCTGGGACCATCTCGCCTGTGACCTCACTAGTGCCACTGACATACCCCAAACTGGTGAGCAGGTCAGGCATCACTATGCCAACCTGAAGCGGTGAAATAGGGACCTCTTGGATCAGTGGATCCAAGAAGCTAGGAGGACAGAGAAGGTCCCAGCCGTGTGTAAGTATCACTCCACTACCTGTTTAATAATTACCAGCTCATGTATATTATGGATAGGTGTGGCTAAATATTCCTCTTATGTCCTTCACAGTGGCAAGTGAGCGGGCTACGAACCAGGAGGCCCATGGATGTCGCCTGGAGCAGTTGTGATGCGAGGCAGGTTAGTAATACTCTTGCATATTCTGTCATAGTAAATAAATCTAAAAGTAGTAGTAAGTCAATTGCCTGTATAAAACCTGCATTGTTTAAGGCATGTACTGCATACACCAGAGAATATGGCAGGAAGAGTCTCTTATAGGTTGTATGTAACTAAAAGTATAATAGCCTGACAATAAAGGTCTAACTGCTGGACTGCATGTGTTTACTCTGGTATCATATGGCAATGTAGATTTGCAATTACTTAATAGTAATGTTGCATTAAGTAGTGTTACCCACACTGTGCAACATAAAAAAAATATGTAGGAATGTCTGTATATGACTGGTGTAATCCCGAGAGTTCATATAGTACAACTGAGAGAGACATAGAAAACAGTGAAAAGACAAACAACAAAATCCAAATAACACAAGCAACTGAGATGTGAACTGTTGTCTTTTTAGCACAGACAGCCATGGTTCGAATCCTGGGAGCGGTAGTTGGCTGCATACAGAATCATACCTCACAACTGTACAGATATGTCCAGAATGTATAGTAAATCGGCCCATATCTGCTGCCTGTCACCCTGTCCACCCTGGGAAATCAGTGGGATGATCCCAGACGTTTAGGCAGCAAACAAGAAATACAACTGATTGTCACACATCTATAAGAGCAAACCTGTCACTCTAGCAACTCCCCAAAATGTTAGGAGAGTAATAAGCCAAGTATGTCCCATCTACACCCCAATGTTGTCAAGCTGTGACCAGAGTGTGTACAGTAACAGAGTGAGATGTATGTGCATAATACTAATGTGGAATATGGTAATTTGTGTGACAATATTCAGGTAGTGCTAACAAACATTGCTCATACAGGTCCGTCAGATATGAACACTGTGGCTAGAAATAAAAGATTGATATCCTGTACTGGTACTGTTTACTTTGGTATTGTATGGCATTGTTATTGTTGCAGTTACTCTGAATAATAAGGTATTACTCATCACTGTCACCCATACTGTGCTACATAATATAACTGTCTAGGAAATCCTGTATAAGAGTGTTGTAATACAAGGTCAAAATGTAAAACCACAGGAGAATTATAGACAGAAATCAGATAAGAGATATACAGCAATATCTATATAGCACACACAACTGTAATGGACAGTGTTTTATTTTTAGCAGACACAGCCATGGTCCGAATCCTGGGAGTGGTAGTAGGCTGCATACAGAATCATACCCCACAACTGTACAGATATGTCCAGAATGTCCAGTATATCAGCCCATATCTGCTGCCTGTCACCCTGTCCCCCTGTCCCCCTGGGAAATCAGTGGGATGATCCCAAATGTTTAGGCAACAAACAAGAAATATAACTGATTGTCACACATCTATAAGAACAAACCTGTCACTCTAGCAACTCTCCAAAATGTTATGATAGCAATAAGCCAAGTATGTCCCATCTACACCCCCATGTTGTCAAGCTGTGACCACAGTGTGTACAGTAACAAAGTGAGATGTATGTGCATAATATTAATGTGGAATCTGGTAATTTGTGTGGCAACATTCAGGTAGTGCTAACAAACATTGCTCCCACAGGTCCATCAGATACGAACACTGTGCCTAGAATTAAAAGATTGATACCCTGTACTGGTACAGTTTAGTCTGGTATTGTATGGTATTGTGAGTGTTGCAGTTGCTCTGAATAATACGGTATCACTCATCACTATCACCAACACTGTGCTACATAATATAACTGTCTAGGAAATCCTGTATAAAAGTGTTGTAAGTCACTAAAGGTTTAAGAGGGAAATAGTCTACATATGTCCCGGTTCACCAGCATGTGGTCAAGACATGGCCAGAGTCTGTGCAAAAGGAGATGGACAGGTATGTGCATGACATCAACCTGGAATCTGGGAGTATGTGTAGAAACAGTTAGTGTTAACAAACAATTCCTCCACAGGTATACCAGGTAAGAGGTGTATACTGCAGGTAAAACTAGTTCATGTATATAGTTGTCAACAGCCATACCACTGTCCAAAGTAAGGCAATAGGGTAGTGTACTAATACTTGCAAGGTACAGATAACAGCACTGACTAGGAAAGTAATGCGAACTACAGGAATATACTAGTTGTAAATTGACATCTTTCTCCCCCCCCCACACCATATCTGCAACAATAAACTAAATACCCAACTCAGTTGGTATGTGCTGACTTAACTGTAATGTTGGGACATATGTCCTATTGTTCGATAATTATTTAAACCTGTTTCTATGCATGTGCTATGTTGAAATACTCCCACATTAGTGGCATGGTGCTATCAATGTACCTGCATGTTGCTGTAATTACCACTGTGGTCCCATATATGCATGTGTTCTGTTTGCTATGCAACTGCTCCATATCTGGTGTCTGGGTTAATGGGAATATCTATGCATGCTGTTAAAACTAATCCTGGAATGAGTTGACTATTACTAACCCACATATGTTAATAAAACATAAACACCACAGAACGTATGTGAATGCGGGTCCCAGCAGACCCACCTGTCCCACTTCAGATGTCATGGCACCGGGCACCAGCACATCTGGGACCCAATCCAGGACCTCCTCATCCATTGGTCCTGCACCACCTTTGGGTGGAACCGCCTGAAGGGATGGGGCTCACCCCCCTCCGGGAGCGGGCGCAGAAAGGAACCTGACACCCATCGCCTGGTCCGGGTCACAGTGCGTAGTGAGTTCAACCAGCAGTTTGAAGATCTGCTACTCCAGCTTGAGGGCCGCATGTCGCGACTAGAGGGTGGGCCTTTCTCTCCAACTCAGTTCCCAGTACAGCCACCTTCAGGGCTGTGAAAGTGCAGTGGTGACTGCCCATGGGTGGTGACCTCAGTCCCACTGTTTCCACTAGGGGGCTCATGGTCTTCCGATTTCCCAACATCCCTCCCCATCAAGGTGTTTACCTCCCACATGTGTCATATACTGCCCCTGTTTGTCTTGTCTGTTAACCTACCCAACCTACGTCCAAAATATACCTACTATCCCTACCCAATATCCCACTCTCAACTGAAAGAAAAGGGCAATCTGTACCTTAAAAACAATTTCACACCATACATAGCTGTCCATTTCGCACATGTGTCCACTAGACACATGCAATCTGGTCTAATTGGCTTCACAACATATTATTATTGTCCTCACCCCTCTCACAGGGGTTTGAGTGTCCAAATCTATCCCCAAATTCAGTGTATATTCACAGCTGTTGCTGTAGAAGAAACAGGCAGCTATGGACCTTCCCTACACCCTTCCTGCACATCCCTAGCTATTTTCCCTACTGCCTTTCCCTCTTTGTGCTCATTTTTCACCACTTTCCTATCAACCCTTTTTTCTTTTCTTTTAAAGAAATTAGCATGGGGGTAAGCGGGAGTAAGCACTTTTAAGCAACAGTAAGTGGGTTTAAGCCTGTTTGCGTGGGACTTAGCAGTGCTTACCTCTGCGCAAACTCTCTTACAACTGCTTAAAAGTGCCTTAATCATGCTGTATCCAACAGCCCTTGTTCTGCCCAGCAACAACCTAAATAGCCTCGGCAAGACTCAAACTCAAGAACCTGCACATCATAACCAAAGTGATTTACCACTAAGCCATGTGAGATATACATAACCCTGATGTTTTCACAAACATATCATCCAGCACAGTTATTCAACAGTACAGGAAATGTATTTATACATGTAGATGTATGTGTGTGTGTACATATATTTATATCTAAATATTTATATATATATATATATATATATATATATAAATATGTGTATATATATATATATATATATATATATATATATATATATATATATATATATATATATACACACACACACATATGCATCCATCCATAGATATATATGTCTACATATATATATATATATATATATATATATATATATATATATATATATATACACACATGTATATACATATATATATCTATAGATATAAAAGAGAACATAAATATGTATATGACCACATGCACCATTAATGGGAGTGAGGGGGCCCATGCAACATACGTTTTGTACATATTGATACCCCCCACAGCCAAACAGGTCTGCTCTGCAATACAATACCAACTGTTGCAAATCGCATAATCAGAACTTTACACAACATGGGCACAAGATATTAACAGAAATCCATCCCATCTGTATGATGTCAGGCTGGTATCAATAACATATCATGCAGTACAGTCTGGCTACCATAAGGAATGTACAATGTGGAAACAATAAACATTCCTAACATACATATATATATAGATAGATAGATATAAATGTAAACATACACACACACACACACACACACAGATATATATATAGGAAGATACATATGTAGAGGGTGCACACTATACGGAACAGCCAGTATGCCTACAGCTGCCACCTTATCAGCTGGACACTGTATGAGTCACCCATACAAATGACAATTGTTGCCTGGAACATATACCCACAGAGAGGTCAAAGTATATAACACCACACACAGGTTTGCATACATGAGAAAGCTTTGTTTATGTACTATTACAGTTGTATATGCCATGTCATATAGCTGTTTAGACTCTGAAATACATATAAACAGACTAATGCAACTGTCAAACAGATAAATGAATACAGTATTCTGGAAAGATTTACATATGTTGCTGTCCAGGCCAAGGCCTTCAAGTTGTACAACAGTAAAGACAGACTGGGCCACAGGATAACAATCAATCAACAGTAAGTAATGTAGATTTATAGTCCATATAGGTATGTATATGTGCATACGTACTATATGGGTTTCTATTAGAACTCCAAACACTTGAAATGTCGAATGTCATATGGTCGACACCATATGATCGACATTTCAAGAGTTCAAAGGTTAAACATAACTGTGCCATTCCAATGCAGAATGGGAGAAATTCCCTTTTCTGCACTGAAGTGCGATCTTGGAGTTGGTATATTTAAGTAGGGGGGGGGGTGCAGGGGTGCTTGCCATCCAGCCTGCACCGTTAAGGTAAGTTTTTTTTTTGTTTTGTTTTATTAAATATTCAAACTTTTAAACTTTGATCATATGTTGTCGAACATATGGGATTCGAAGTTTTGAAAGTTTGAATATATAATATAGACCCAATATATTTATATATATACATATATATATATATGGTTCCACTTCATATCATCGAATTACCATTTCATCGAAATGCAAATCATCGAGACCAAATCGTCGAAAACTCATTTCATCGAAAACTCATTTCATCGAATCTCAAATCATTGAAAACTATGAAACAACTACAAATAACATCCCAGACACTTTGTACTATGTTTATGCAGGGGGGCAACGTTGCACTACAGTGGGGTTAGGAAATTACCTTTTTCCCCCACTGCATAAACGTAGTAAAAACATTGTGGAATGTTATTTGAAGTTGCTTCATAGTTTTCAATGATTTGAGATTCGATGAAATGAGTTTTCAATGAAATGAGTTTTCGATGATTTGGTCTCGATGATTTGCAATTCGATGAAATGGTAATTCGATATATACATATATATATATATATATATATATATATATATATATATATATATATATATATATATATATATATGTACTGGAGAAGCGAAAAACAAACTAAAATAAAAACAAAAACAAAAATGCAGAAAGGTAGCAGTCTGATGATACAAATCCACAAGATGTGAAGAGGTTTGAACGCAAAATTAGTTTAATAAAGGAGCGTTTTCGCTGCTTGAAAAATCCGCAGCTTCTTCAGAAAAAACTTAAAAACAAACAGTGAAACTTTTTTAAAAGGATTTAGAGGAAGTGTTAAAATTACATCACTTCCTGTTAGGAACCTCATGACAACACGCTCATACTAAAGAGTTACTAAAAGCGCTCCAAAGAGTCAAACGGGCGCAAAATTAGTTTAATAAAATAAAATACCATTTTCGCTGCTGAGAGAAATCTGCAGCTTCTTCACAAGAAACTTCGTTAAAACAAAAACTTTTTTTAAAAAAGTTTAGAGGAAGTGTGAAAAGTGCATCACTTCCTGTTGGAATCCTCATGACAACACGCTCATATAAAAACATTGCTAAATCAGCTACAAGGATAAAATATGTTAGGAATGGCTGGATGTTATATACCATAAAACAGTACTAGATAAAATAGCAGGTTTGAAACTACCAGTAAACAAAAATAAAAAAGAGATAAGAAAAGATACAAAAAGATGAAAAAAAAAGGGGGTGGAAGTACGAGGGGAAGGGGAGAGGGAGGGAGGGAACAAAGGGGGAAAGGATGGGGGGGGAAGAGGAAGGGAAAGAGGGAGGGGGGAGGGGAAGGGGGGGAGAGGGAAGGGAAAGAGGGAGGGGGAGGGAAAAGGCAGGAAGAGAGGGAGAAACAAAAGGATCAATGAAATTATCTAGTATAACTCCTCAGTTTGAGAACTGCTGAAATATTGCAGTTCTCATTCAACCCTGGGTTATTAAATGCATTAAGTGTTATTTGCCATTGAAGTTATTTTCATTCTAATAAACATGGGGTAGGGCCTCCCTAATATTATTGGGTAAATGGTCAATGCCCATAAAGGAAAATAGTCTGTAACAGGCCAACAATGATATTGTCCACACAGGGAACATGGCTACAAACACATAGCACAAAGTGTGGTGCAATACAATATATGTCCCACTGGTAGGTAAGCTGTAGCCATACCTATTGAGTTGTGTGTACAGTTTGTTGTTGCTTATATGGTGGGGGGGGTGACAGATGTGTATTAAGAACTATGGTAACCTTGCTTTATGAGTTGCTCAGACCTGTTTCCATCTTTATGTCTTTCAGGCAAGATGTCACATGGATGCCTACCTGCTTATTCAGCAGCTGAAAATGACATAGTGGTGAACTACCTCATTCAGCACTACCCTGTCCTGTTTGGCCAGGCCACCCATGAGCAGCAGGAGCGGGCCGCCCTGTGGAATGGCCTAGTCCACAGGGTCAATGATGTCGGACTGCATAACTGCAGTTAGGAGCAGGTCTGGCATCATTGTTCTGACCTGCTTTGCAATGCCCGTCGGC